>NC_142950.1:25828423-26000923 GCF_046866305.1 Octopus bimaculoides | reverse complement strand
AAAGCCAGTATAATAGTTGAATACAGAATGCTGTGTGTGACTTTAACCTAAGAATGTACCTTAAGAACGTAAAAATATAAAAGAAAGTCATGTTGGCCTATCGGCCGACTTATGACCAAATTGACTTACTAACCAGTCAGTTGGAACCAATTGCGGTCGTAAGTTGATGATGACCTATATTTGTTAATGCTCCAAGCTGTGTTGCTGTATGTTCAGCCCTTTAGCATTCACATTATTTGTTGAATATAATGCTTATATATTCACATTGTGATAAACTAATCATGCGTTATCTCATAGCTTTGAGATTTCATTGATGTGGTTGTATATTTTTAGAATGATATTGTAGGATAGGTTTGAGAAGCCAGCTCTAGCTGGTTTGAATATAAAACAGATAGAATATTTTGGTCAGATATGGCCAGTTTAAATGCTAAAGGGTCAAGAATTTGGCTGCTGTTTTCTTTCCCCTTTTTAATTTTTTTAATTACTGCTGAATACATTTTGTATTACAAACAAATCCCTATGCGAAGAACAGGTGATGAGTACATTTCATAAGGATTTCAATGAAGAGGATTCTACTTTCTAGGTTTAATATCTGTTGTTGACTATTCACTCCACCAAGTCTTTTCCTTTCTTCCAACAATAAAACAGATGACATTTGATTAACGTGTTCATTAGTCCCGACAAATGACTGGAAACCAAGGAAGACTAACGCATTACACCACAAAACAACAACAACAACACAACAACGATAACGGTGATGATGATGATTGCATTCACGATGATAATGTTTTCCATTTTGTGACAAGGCCACAATATTTTGTTAAGAGGGAGGAATTCAGCCAGTTTAATCACTAATTGAGGGCTATATATATTTATCAACCCCCAAGATCTAAGGTATGAATTCCAGTGTTGATATCTCAGTGGAAGTTATGCTGAGAATGTAACACATACACACATACACACATACACACGGCGAGCTGGCAGAAACGTTAGCACGCTGGGCGAAATGCTTAGCGGTATTTCGTCTGCCGCTACGTTCTGAGTTCAAATTCCGCCGAGGTCGACTTTGCCTTTCATCCTTTTGGGGTCGATTAAATAAGTACCAGTTACGCACTGGGGTCAATCTAATCGACTTAATCCGTTTGTCTGTCTTTATTTGTCCCCTCTGTGTGTAGCCCCTTGTGGGCAGTAAAGAAATAACACACATACACACACACCTGTATAAACCATCTTTGATGTAACTAATGTGTGTGTTAGTGTATCTGCATGTGTGTCCTTGTGTCCTGTCTAAACGGCGTTGTTAATTCTATTCAAAGCAATGTTAAAATTCTGATAGTATGATGGTTAGTGGTGATGACAGTGATAGTAATGATGACAATAACAATAATGATGACTATGATGGCAATCAGGCTAAAGATGATGAGAGTGATGTTGCTATTTATGGTGGTTATGATGATGATCGTGGTGATAACAGCTGATATAGTGTCCATGTATAATGAATAATAAAGACATGTGCTATGAAGTTGAGTGATATGGTTAATGTAACTGTTTGGTAAATAAGGAAGATGTGGGGTATATAGACTGTCAGCATTTAATGATGAACTGTGCACACACACGTACACACATCCAAGATACACACATCCAAGATGCACACACACATACACACACAAAAAGACATATGAAAGAAAATGAAATTCACACTGTGGTTGACATTAGATAGCTGAATGCTGTGAAGGGGCTTTAAACAGCTTACGACAGGATGTATACCTGAATGTAATATAATTACTATGGCGTGGTTGTGTGGCAAAAAGTTTTCTTCCCAACCACATGGACCCAGGTTCAGTCCCACTGCATGGCACCTTGGGTAAGTATCTTCTGCTATAGCCTCGGGTTGACCAAAGCCTTGTGAGTGGATTTGGTTGATAGAAATCCATTGTTTATGTTCGTGTGTGTTTATCTTTGTGTTTGTGTTTGTCCCCCCCCTCCCAGTACCGCTTGACAACCGGTGTTCATGTGTTTACATCCCCTTAACCTAGTGGTTCAGCAAAAGAAACTGACAGAATAAGTACCAGGCTTAAAAAGAAAATAAATATTGGGGTCGTCTACCAAATCCACTCACAAGGCTTTGGTCGGCCCGAGGCTATAGTAGAAGACACTTGCCCAGGGTGTCACGCAGTGGGACTGAACCCGGAACCATGTGGTTGGTAAGCAAGCTACTTACCACACAGTCGTATATTATTGAACTCAGAACGTAAAGACAGATAAAATACTGCTAAGCATTTCGCCCAGCATGCTAACGTTTCTGCCTTACAAGTTATTGATATTGTCAGCTGACTTGTGTAGCAGACAGTAAAAGGTATTTAATTTTGAATTTTTCAGTGAGTGATGGAATTAAGATGGAACTGTTTGAAAATTTGAATTGAAACAGTTCTATTCTCTGTTAGAGAGGCCTGGACAATATATATAATAATAATAATAATAATAATAATAATAATAATATTGGTATAAAAGATGGGCTACAGCAAATATTCTGCTTAATACCACAGATTTGCTTGTCAGTTGTTTGACCTTAACCAGTTGAGCATGTCCCTTGGTGGCTGACGATATGTGCATCTCTGATCATGAGCAGAAGTAGTGGAGGAGCATCATAGCCATGTGTTGAGAGGGATTCTTTGGGAGTTTGGATAATTCACCTTTGGAAACATGGGTGCTTTGCTCAACATCCTTCAACAAACCTTATCCAGGGACCTTTTGAGTGGGGTGGGCTACTCGACCGGAAGAAAATTCTAACTGGGCCCCACCTGCAAGGTCATGCGCTGTTTATCTTGATATGAGATCACCATGTCATGCACATATTGTTGTGTTGTGATGCATGTGCCTGGTGTACCCTTATCAGACGGGTAGTCATGATGGGTACACTGGGCTTCGTATATTTTACCCCAGTGTCACTTTGATGGCATGCCCTGCTCTCTCACTCAATAATAATAATAATAATAATAATAATAATGAACTTACTGTATACAGTGCTCAGGTACTGCACTACAACTCATCAGAAAAAGTAACCCAAACTGCACGAACAGTACATAGAATATGCACAGGAAGTGAACAGTGCAAAAGTCTTAAAAAAAAAAACGGAAGAAGAAACGGGGGTGGCGAGGCATCAGGTGTACTTTACTCTTTTACTTGTTTCAGTCATTTGACTGCGGCCATGCTGGGGCACCGCCTTTAGTCGAGCAAATCGACCCTAGTACTTATTCTTTGGAAGCCTAGTACTTATTCTATCGGTCTCTTTTTGCCGAACCGCTAAGTTACAGGGAACTTGGGGGGACAAACACAGACGGACAAACATATATACACACACACACACACACACACACACATATATATATATATGCATATATACGACGGGCTTCTTTCAGTTTCCGTCTACCAAATCCACTCACAAGGCTTTGGTCGGCCCGAGGCTATAGTAGAAGACACTTGCCCAAAGTGCCATGCAGTGGGACTGAACCCGGAACTATGTGGTTGGTAAGCAAGCTACTTACCACACAGCCACTCCTGTGTCTATGTAAAATGTTTGAGAAAGAAACCTATTTCTTGCAACACATACATCTAAAGCAAAATTTTTTCAAGGCCCCTTCAACTAATATTGTGGATCCTCAATTTACTATTTTGCTGCATGGGCCCCCAAAAATCTTATATGGACCCCAGTCGAGAACCACCGATTTACACAAATAGTTAATTTTCCACAAACAATAATGAATGGCTTCTGTTTGTTGAATGGATAAAGACAAAGGCAATCTGTAATCTAGTTAATATTTGATGAAAAATAAAAATTATCTTTCATCTGCTATCTTTTGTTTCAGTTTTTAGACTCTGGCCATGCTGGGGCACTGCCTTGAAGAATTTTTCTTTTAGTCAAATGAATTGACCCCAGTACTTTTTATTTTATTTTATTTGGTCTCTTTCTGAACTGCTAAGTTACAGGAACATAAACATACCAACACTGGTTGCCAAATTGTAGTGGGAGACACAGAGACACACATACGTAGATGTATATATATATATATATATATATATATATATATATATATATATATATATATATCAATAAAATATGAGTATATTCATATATATATGTACATGTATGTACATACTTTCATCTACATGTATATATAGATGCATATCTGGGTACATGACGTTTCAAAAAAACATGGACAAAATGATAAACAAGGTACAAAAAACACACAGGCCACATAGAGAACATATCCTTCATCAGCTGCCACCATTAAAACACTGGCGTTTCGAATATATATATATATATATATATATATATATATATATATATATATATATATATATATATATATATATATATATATATATATATATATATACATATATATATATATATATATATATATATATATATACATATATGTATATATATATATATATATATATATATTGTGTGTGTGTGTGTGTGTATATATATATGACAGGCTTCTTTAACTTTCTATCTACCAAATCCACTCACAAGGCTTTGGTCAGCCCGAGATCATAGTAGAAGACACTTGCCCAATGTGTCACACAGTGGGACTGATCCCACTATCACAGCCACATGAAAATATCCCATTTTTCAAGTCAATCAGTTCGTATTTTTAGTCTTACCCACCTCGCCACTCATTTTGCCTTTTTACTTGATAGCCATTCCCACTCCCCCCTCTATCCCCCACTCTCTCCCCCCACTCTCTCTATCATTCTGTCACCTTCTAAGTTCAAACCCGGCTGAGGTCAATTTTGTGTTTTATCCTTTCGGGGATCGATAAAATAAAATACCAGTCAAATTACTTGGGGTGATGTAACTGATTCATCCTTCAGCCTCAAAATTACTGGTCTAAATCAGAAGTTGGTGTTTGGAACATAACTTATGTAAAATAATGTTGGAAGGTTGTAATTTAAATGAGGTTTTGTATGGAAACCAGAAGTCACCATAATCTGGTTAATATTGAAATCTTTAAATTGTCTGCTTGTTACATACACACACCTAGACACAGTGACAGCTTCCATTTTTTATTCTCTCTATCACCTTCAAGCAAATATATAAGACTTAAACTGAATATTAATACACAAGAGAAATTGTGTGTGTATGTATATATATATATATATATATATATATATATATATATTATATTATATTATATTATATATATTATATTATATTATATTATATATATTATATTATATTATATTATATTATATTATATTTATCTTATGATATTTACTTTACTTTATATTATACTCATTTATTGTGCTTTTAATTATTAATTTTTCTATATGTGATAGTGGATTTTCATCGATGAGTTCTTGAAAATTGGTTATTTTCCCTAAAACTATATATTTTATATATACTTTATCTATAAGGCTCAATTTAATTTTAATTTTTTATAAATTGATTTTAATTGAGTTTTTTACCTGTAATTTTGGATTTTGTCCCTAATATTATTATATATATATATATACATATATATGTTGTTGGCACTCCGTCGCTTACAACGTCGAGGGTTCCAGTTGATCCGATCAACGGAACAACCTGCTCGTGAAATTAACGTGCAAGTGGCTGAACACTCCACTGACACGTGTACCCTTAACATAGTTCTCTGGGATATTCAGCGTTACACAGTGTGACAAGGCTGACCCTTTGAATTCCAGGCACAACAGAAACAGGAAGTAAGAGTGAGAGAAAGTTGTGGTGGAAGAGTACAGCAGGGTTCGCCACTATCCCCTGCCGGAGCCTCGTGGAGCTTTTTCAGGTGTTTTCGCTCAATAAACACTCACAACACCCAGTCTGGGAATCGAAACCGCGATCCTATGACCACGAGTTCGCTGCCCTAATCACTGGGCCATTGCGCCTCCATATATATATATATACACATACACCCATATATGTCTGTTTAAATGGTTGAACTCTACTACTGGCTGGTAACTGGTTTGTGTGAACTAATTACATTGTGAACATGGATAACATATCACCCATTCTTGCCATATCCAATTTGGTGCTCAGCTAAATTCAGGTGTTCCTTGTTGTGTACTACAGACAAATATGTTATTGATATGTATTTTTTAGATCTATGTTTCAAGTTACAAAAATAAACATATTTTCATCGCTATATTTTTTTAATGTCTCCATATATTTTATGTGTTCAAAACTTATGATTCAGTCCATCATGACTTAAAAATGTGTTGCTTTTAATCATATGTTGAAGTATTGAAGTAAGCACAAACAAATGAAAACTCTTACAGTGAATCTTCAGTTTCAAATTATTGAATAAATAAAGTCTTGTACATGTACTGAGTATGTTTTCTTTCCTCCTGTATACACATGAATGATGAAACTTTTGGCAATTTGCTATGCTTGTGAATACACATCAAGCTTAATGAAATTGTAGTTGTAACCAGTGCTGGTGGTGACATGTGAAGGGTACTTGTGTTGATGACATGTAAAAAGTACCCATGCTGAGGACATGTAAAAAAAAAACATCCAGTACACTCAAGGGAGTGGTTGACATTAGGAAGGGCAGGCATCCAGCCATAGAAACCGAGCCAAATCAGATTGGGGCCTGATGCAGCCCTCTGACTTACCAGTTCCTGTCAAACCATCTAACCCATGCCAGCATGGAAAACAGACACTAATTGATGATGATGATGATGATGATATCAAGAAATTGTAAACTTTTGAGGCAACATGAGATAATTCTTTTTAGAATTATAGATCCTGAAGTGTACATATTTATAGCTTTATGTGTACTTTGAGATCCACTATTCCAGACAAAACTATATATACATGGTCTGATCAATAAGTATCCGGACTGTTGCCATAGCAATGAAGCTAAAGCACAAAGAGTGAAGCTGCTGGTCACAGATTGGCTTTGGACTCTGCTGTTTTAATGTTCTGGTGCACTTCTGCTTTTTACAGCAGGGCTTGGAAGGAAGGTGTGTAGCATGTGATCGTCACATTGATCACGACAAAGAAAGTTGAGCAAAGAATCTTGTTACAATCAGACAAATTAATAATGTAAGAAAAGGGGTAAACTTCTGATCGCAACAACAAAGTGTTCAACAGGGAAGTAAATGTTCATATATGAAGATTATGTCCAGTCTCAATGGTTTCAAGGTAGGTGGTGAACGGTCTGACCCATATGCAGCTCCGTCTCTCGTTCTGGTTCTATTCATGCCAAGCTACCGCTGTCTTCTCCACTCCCCTTTTTAACAGAAAGTACGAGATTACCTGCCTTGCTCGTTAACAGGAAGTGAACGAGGTTACCTGTCTCGTACTATGCTAACTTACTGTATATATATTTGGTTATCCATACCGACGTTATTTCACTTCTGCCAAACGGTTGTTGACAAACGTTTATCTCGCCACCTTCGGAAAATATAGGGTAAGTTCTCACCTTTCATTATCTTAGTACCGCCTGACTGGCCTTTGTATGATTTTCGAGCGAGATCGTTGCCAGTGCCCCTGGACTGGCTCTTGTGTGGGTGGCACATAAAATACACCAGTTTGAGCGTGGCCGTTGCCAGTACTGCCTGACTGGCCTTCGTGCGGGTGACACGTAAAAGCACCCACTACACTCTTTGAGTGGTTGGCGTTAGGAAGGGCATCCAGCTGTAGAAACTCTGCCAAATCAGATTGGGGCCTGGTGTTGCTATCCGGTTTCACCAGTCCTCAGTCAAATCGTCCAACCCATGCTAGCATGGAAAGCGGACGTTAAACGGTGATGATGATGAACAATCTGCATCAAATTTTGCCAAAAGCTTAACAATACCTGTTCAGGGGCTTAAGTAAAGTTTTCAAAAAGTTTTCCTCATTCTCAACACAATCAAGATCTTGTGCAACTGAAACCTGAGTGTCTCTTTGGTCAGCTAAAAGCAGTTTCCACAGAAACTCGGCAGACACATGTCTCATACCCAAATCTTCAGTGTTAATGGGCTGGACTGAACCGTAACTAATCTGCACATCCTCTGATGGTAATTCACTGATTTCCCCCCTCACAACTGCAGATACATCTGCAGTGTTTTCCCAGTTTTGCTGGTTGCAGGTCTCTCAGAATGTTCATCAAAAACGACATTTTTTCAGCTGCCTTGGAAATGTCTGAACCACTCATACACTTGTGTGTGTCTCATACACTATCTGCAACTTTGCGTAGTCCTCTGAGCAGCTATCACCATGACAACTTACACCACTGGCAATGCTTTTCTAAGCTAAAATGAAATAAATCTTTGAAGAAAAGAGAATACAAAAACCTATCAACTGTTCAACGTCCCACAAAATACATTACATTTGAAAAGTTTGAAGAAAAGGCTTAAGGACTATAGAAATCAGAGAAATAGCTTCTGGCTCACCTGCTAGAATATTCTTTTCTACTATAGGCACAAGGCCCGAAATTCTGAGGGAGGGGGTCAGTTCATTAGATCGACCCCAGTACACAACTGGTACTTAATTTATCGACCCCGAAAGAACGAAAGGCAAAGTTGACATCGGCGGAATTAGCACTCGGAACATAAAGACAGAAGAAAAACCGATAAGCATTTCGTCCGGTGTGCTAATGTTTCTACCAGCTCACCGCCTTTCACCCGCTAGAATATTAAACTGAAAACTACTTGAATTATACATTATTTTATCTACTTCGGAAAGATACAAAATCAGAATTGGCCCCGGCAAGATTCGAACTCTGAACAAAGAGAGCCGAAACTGAATGCGAAACGGTCCAATTTTCATTCTAAGCTGTCTACAAGACTTTAAGCAAGCCGTGATTTACATACGTAACGTATATTTGTCATTCATGTTTCTTAAACAATTAATCTTTTATGAATTTTAATTTGGACTAATTGTTGACGATGGAGAACATCAGTTTCCTCAAATTTCAGGCAAAAAGATAGATAAATAAATAAATAAATGAATAAATAAATAAATGAAATGATAAATAAATAAATGAATAAATAAATAAACGAAATAATTGTTGTTGGCACTCCGTCGCTTAAGACGTCGAGGGTTCCAGTTGATCCGATCAACGGAACAGCCTGCTCATGAAATTAACGTGCAAGTGGCTGAGCACTCCACAGCAGACACGTGTACCCTTAATGTAGTTCTCGGGGATATTCAGCATGACAGTGTGACAAGGCTGACCCTTTGAATTCCAGGCACAACAGAAACAGGAAGTAAGAGAAAGTTGTGGTGGAAGAGTACAGCAGGGTTTGCCACCATCCTCTGCCGGGGCCTCGTGGAGTTTTAGGTGTTTACGCTCAATAAACACTCACAACGCCCGGTCTGAGAATCGAAACCGCGATCCTATGACCGCGAGTCCGCTGCCCTAACCACTGAGCCATTGCGCCTCCACTAGTGCGTATTATATACGAAGTTAATAATGAAATATTTTCTAAGCAAAATTTTCTAAGTGATAAATATGTAAAGGCAATTTACTTAATATTTATTTTTCACTGACGTTATTACTGTTATTTCTTTATTTACTGCAAACAAAGTGCACAAAAACGCTACACGTTTGCATTATATCATATATACAATAATAATAAAGGACGTTACCGTATATACGTTTACAAACCAAGGACGTTATATAGATCTCCTTGACTCGTGGAGCTTTAGGTGTTTTCGCTCAATAAACACTCACAACGCCAAGTCTGGGAATCGAAACCGCGCGATCCCATGACCGCGAGTTCGCTGCCCTAACCACTGAGCTATTGCGCCTCCACAAACGAAATAATAAATGAGATGGAGTTAACTCCCCTTTCAGTTCCTTCACAAACAAGATTTCCAAGCTAAGTCTGCAAACTCATCAAAATGGCGACTGGACCGTTATTCGGAAGTTCTGGAGGGCGATCACAAAATAAGAATTTAGTGGAGTTTCGGGCTGGCCGAATGACACTAAAAGACAAAATGGTTTATCCCGATAAAAGAAAAGGTCTGATATACATTTATCAGTCGGATGATTCGCTCATGCATTTCTGTTGGAAAGATAGGAGTTTAGGCCAAGTCGAAGACGTAAGTATAATTGTAATATATCGATTTTTCTTTTTTCTTTTGGTACAAATTCTATATATTTAATAATATATAAATTTATATATATAATTACGATAGCCTGAGTGTGCTTATATGTACCACAAAATCATATGAGAGGTTCTCTCGTAGTATTTCTAACATAACATCCAATTTTAAGTGATGATAAATATTCCCTTTTGGTATTTAATACTGTTTCTGTCGGCATACATACATATACATACCCAGATATGCACCTATATACTCTGGTTATTATTATTTTTTTGTCTACGTTTTGTTTGCAACGTCCTGTACCCAGATATCCACCTATATATACAGGTAAATGTAGGTATGTACATACATGTGCATATACTCATTTATTATTTGTTTTATATATATATATATTATATATATAATAATAATAGGGATAAAATCCAAAATTACAGGTATAAACTCAATTAAAATCAGTTTATTAAAATTAAATTACGTTTCACAGTGTAATATATATATATATATATATAAGCAATGTTAAATCTCTGAACGAGGTATTAACAGTAACTGCACGATAAAGTGAAATATATTTGCCATTTAAATGTGGCTGACCCCTAAGGGTGGATGTTACTGTTGCTTTTAGCCCCAGGAGAACATCTCCTCCAGCTGGCTTATCGATGTTCTCCTGGGGCTAAAAGCAACAGTAACATCCACCCTTAGGGGTCAGCCACATTTAAATGGCAAATATACTTCACTTTATATATATATATATATATAGTTTTAGGGAAAAGAACCAAGGTTCATGAACTCATTGATGAAAATCTACTGTCACATGAACCTTGGTTCTTTTCCCTCAAACTATATATATATATATATATATATTATACTGTGAAACTTATTTTAATTTTTAATAAATTAATTTTAATTGAGTTTTTACCTGTACTTTTGGAATTTAACCCTAATATTATATATATTATACTGTAAAACTCATATGTTAAATGATTGTTACAGGCAATAAAAGAATTCATTTAACATATGAGTTTTACTCCATTTACTAAATTTATATATTCACTCAAGTACCCAAAATAACAAGGAGTTTCTACCTCATAAACAGGAGTTACACCACAGTCATTTTGTGATCTTTGCTACCCTGGTATCTATTAACCAATTTATTTTGTCCGAGTTAATTATTAACTTAGAGAAAATAAATACATATTATATATATATATATATATATATATATATATATAAACTAACATCATTGTTAAATATGTACGTAAATTATGATGGAGAGGATCGCATAAAAACATGTCAGTCACCCAATTAACAAATAAATCATCATTTTTATTGCATAATTGTTAAGTTTAATTAAACCGACTCAATTTTATGGTATATTTTATTGTCGTAAAACAGCACACCTTAGAATTTTTGTAGACCTTCGGAGATTTCATACGTGTTGTGTAAATAATACTTTGAGCTAATGAGAGAGCTTGTAATTACTAAGACTAATTACATTTAGTTACCGTTTTAAGGTAAAAATTTTATTAGGAAATTAAAAAAAGGGTTCGGAAATTTTGTAGACATTCAAGGAGTCTACCCTGTTGTTTCTGTGTGGTCTCTTCTATTTTGTACAGCTGGTTATTGTTTACATAGATATTCCACAACTGGTTTCAAAATATTTGAAATTAAATCAGAGATTTGTGACAATGGTTAATTATCTATTGTTCTGAAATATACCTCTCTACCTGAAGGCACAAGGTTAAGTTTTATAATGTTAAGCATGATTCAGTCCATATGCTATAAAGAAAAGGTGGTTATATATATATATATATATATATATATATATATAATACAAATAATGAGTATATGGATATATACGTACATGTATGTACATACCTACATCTACATGTATATATAGGTGCATATCTGGGTACAGGACACACACACACACACATATATATATATATATATATATATATAATACAAATAATGAGTATATGGATATATACGTACATGTATGTACATACTTACATCTACATGTGTATATACATGCATATCAGGGTACAGGACGTTAGAACAATAAACTACAGACAACGGAACGAACACATAGGAAAACGGAAAGCCACTTGGAATATCCCTTCATCAGCTGTCTCTATTCTATCTAGACGTTTCGAAATATATATATATATATACGAGATCCAAGGATCGAGTTACATTAAGGAGTGGAATGTATGTATCAAACTTTCAATTCACAGCCACATTCATTTGTCACCTGTCGATATAAATATATTTCAGAGAGAAAGGAACAGGAGTGCACTCAGATTCGTTTTCGTTTCTGAATCTCGAAACCTCGTATCCAGTTTAAAAGAATTGGCTCGGATTCAAGGAATTTACTGCTACTGCGTAAACATTTTCTTCGTCATAGCAAAGAATCGAATCCTGATATTTTGTATTGTAGAAGAAACGAATAAACGGGCCATCAATTACTATTCATTATAATGAATAATCATAGTCAAGAACATTAGTACGTTGGACAAATTTGCCTTGCAATATTTAGTTTGTGGTCTTTTACGTTCTGAGTTCAAATCCTCCGAGGTAGACTTCGTTTTTCGTTCCCCCCGGAGTCGATAAAATGAAATACCGAGATCGTTATTTATAATCGACATACCCTTTCTCTTCAGAATTCCTGGCCTTCTACTGATTCACAGAATCAGTAGAGCAGTAGGCAAACATGTTTTGTTACATTTTGTAACAGTTCTTCGCTTTCTGAGTTCAAATCTCACCCAGGTTGAGTTTACTCTTCATGATTCCAGGATCAGTAAAATGAAAACTAATCATGCGTTGAAGTGAGGTCGAACAAACCACTTCCAAATATTTGGCCTTGTGCCTATTTTAAAAACGAAGAAATTGTTTTTAACATCGTTGTAACTCATTTTTAACCGTTTCATGTTACGTATGAATGATCTGTTTGTAATAATTACATGCCTACACAAGTGTGTGTGCCCATCCCCCGTTTTTGTTTCCGTATAAATTTTCAGAGAAATATTAATTTTTTTTTTTTTCTTTTTCTTTTTATGAAATTCCCAACAAGTACAGTTCAGATTGGGGGGGGGGGGGGTAGATTCCGATTATATCGGAATTTGTTTTGAAAACAAATTTTCTGTCAGTGGGGAGAGGAGTTTCTGAAAATTCACAAGAGTCGGCTTTGATCCTTCATAACTTTCAGAAAATTTTTTTTTTTTTTTTTTTTTTTTTTTTTAAATGAAATTTTCCACAAATACCTTTCCGGGTGTGTAGATTGTGATTATATTGGAATTTAAGATGAAGAACAAAATTGGTGGATTCGTTCAGGCATACTGACACACATCACATATATCTACAAAATAAAGCTTGAAATTTCGGAACAAATTGTGAAGTGTATCAGTATGTATGTATGTATATATATGTGCGTTTTCACCATTGGATTTTTTTTTTTTTTTTTTTTTTTGTCATATTAATCTCTGATATAATCGAAATCTACACACTCTGAAAGGTATTTCATAAAAAAAAAGTACCTATTTTTCTGAAAGTTATAAGGAAACAAAATTTACTTCTGTGAATTTTCCGAAACTTCTCTCCCCACCCACGGATATATATATGTGTGTGTATGTCTGTGTTTGTCTCTCCACCACTACTTGACAGCCACTGTTGGTGCATTTACTTCCCCACAACTTAATGGTTTGGCAAAAGAGCCCAATAGAGTACCAGGCTTTAAGAATAAGTACTGGAGCCAATTCGTTCGACTAAAATTCTTCAAGACAGTGCTCCAGCATGGCTGTAGTCTAATGACTGAAACCCATAAAAGATGTGTGTGTGTATGTATACATATATAATATATATATATATATATATATATATATATATTATATGTACTGTTTTTTGATAGTAAGATGACAAAAAGTACTCAGGGCTTCTTTCAGTTTCCATCTACCAAATCTATTTACAAGACACATGCTCAAGGTGACATGTAGTGAGACTAAAGCTGAATAATGTGGTTAGAAAGCAACCTAACAGCACAATCATGCCTAGGAAGTGCATCCAGCTGTAAAAACCATGCCAAAAGAGACAATGAAGCATGGTACAATCTTCTGCCTAGCTAGCTCCTGTCAAACTGTCCAACCCATGTCAGTATGGAAAGTAGACATTGAATGATGATATACTCATACAAAGGCTTTTGCACAATTTCCACTAAGCTAAATTCTTCCCCCCAAAGCATTGAGCAACCTGAGATCAGTTCTTACCCATTACATAGTTGCAATGTGGTTTTTAACTTCACAGCCATACCTGCTTAGGTTTGACTCCCAAGATAATTATTTGCCTTGTAGCTTTCAGCTGTAGACCCATTCAGTGCACGCTGGGAATCATCTTGTGTTTAGCCAAGAAGTACTATGTCATCTGTAAATATATCAACCAACTGATCCACCACACCTACTGGTTGTGATGTCACTTTCATAGTGGTTGCACATGTCAATCCAGTTCATAAAAATTATGAAAAAGGTAAGGTGACATTATACACTCCTTGCCAAAGTCCAACGCCCAACAATAACTGCAGTTAAGAACAACAACAACTAGGGTGAATGTTTTGAGTTTTATGACTCACTGCTGCTATCAGTCACATATGGTCAGCCTTTTGCCTCCTCCATAAGTGCTTGTGGTTGCATTGGGAAATCCGCCTTGCAACGAAATGCTGTATTTACCTGGCACTTTTCTGATTGATTCTCCTCTATGGTTGTGAGACCTGGCCAATGTGTGTTGCCGATCTCCAGAAGCTTGAGGTCTTTCTTTGATTGCTTCTGTATTTGTCGTTTTCTTTGACTGTGTTTTGAACTGACAACTCGCTGCTGTCTCACCTCTGGGGGGGGGGGGAACTTTACTGACGAGGAGACCATAGTGGTTTGGGTCACGTATTGCAGCTCCCTTATGATGAACTCATCCAGAAAGTTATAGCACCAGATCCTTCCCTGGGTTGGTGTAGGTGAAGAGGTGGTCAGCTAAAGACTCTGTTCATGACAGTCAAAGCAAATATGGAGCTTGTTTCTGGCCCTCGAGCCTTCGGCGTTCATTGCTGGAACCAGGAATGGCTTCAACACGCTGCAGAATTGGACCACCTTGGCCTTTGACATGGTGAACTCAATAGGAGCTGGCTGAACTCCTCCCAGGTGAATGCTGTTACAAGACAAGACACTGCTGCTATCATGAAGAAATCAATCTACAAATGATGATAATGGTACTGTTTTTGTGCTGGCTCCCTTTTAACTCTCTAATGAAACTTGCTGTAACAACGAAAGGTTGGACATTTTTCATGAGCATACCAGTCAGAAGGGGGTCTCAACATCAGCAGTGACAGTTCTTGCTATGAAATTTCATCACGGAAAGACATTTGAAAAATTACTATCAGCTTGTATAAGGCTAAGCAGTTTGTTAATACTTTACTTGGTTCAAGTGTACTTTCAGTTTCATAAGCGATTTTATTTCTTACAATAAATTCTACAACAAACTGGATCTGAAAGTAATATACCATGAAATTCCATTCTGCAATAATGGTAAGAGATACGTGGTACTTCACACTGCTGTTTACTTATTTCAGTTTGTAAGGTTTGCTGTGACTAGTACTGTAAGGCATTTTTCAAAGAGTGATGGATAGTATAATTTCTGACAATGGTATCAAGAATTCATACCAATTTTGATGATGCTATTGTCATATGCAGAACTATTGAAGAGCACAATAAGAACAAGGCTAAATTTATTTCAATTAATAAGACACAACATTGAACCATGACAAATATCTTTTCTGCCAAACATTGATTTGTTACATAATATACAAAATAAGAAATTATTTGCAACCTGACCCAGAAGGAGAGAATCTCTTATTGATTAACTGATCTCTAGCAATGCTAAATAGCTACATTGAAGTTTGTTGAGTTACATCTCTAGATGGGTATCCCTTTTCATGGAACTAACTCCTTATTAAATCTTGCTTTTCTATTGCAAACAGACATGTTGATCATCTTAAAACTTCAATATTTAATGTCAGTTCCATGTATTTTACTCAGTTTTGCTACATTGTTGAAACTGTAGTTCCAGAGACATTGTTGAATCTGATGTCTCTGGAACTACAGTTTCAAGCGTCCTTTCACAGTGTAATAAACCTATCACTTTCTTCTCCACAACTCTTCTCTTTCCTTGAACAAAATCTCTCATTTATTGAAAATGAGGCTATGGATATCGTAGAAATTGTTAGAAATGGCAAACCTTTATACTTTGAGGCTATTTTTCATTACATACTAATTGATCTTATTAATATTTAGTCTCAAAAGTAGGGGACGGGGGAATGAAGAATGATAATGGTCATGTTATTGACTAGGAGATCATTGCTTACACGGGTGATAGATTTAACTGTCACTCAGCTTGACACTACCACCTGTCACCGTGGGGCCCCTTAATGAAGTTGTTAACATTTGGGCTCGGTTTCCAGTTTGAGGACTCCTTCCTCTTTCCCTCTCACCGGTTTTGGTGGCCCTGTAACAAGTCATGAGCACTACTTTCCTTTCTCATTCCTTCCCCTCATCATTTAATACCGGTTTCCATGCCGTTGCCAGTACCGCCTGACTGGACTTCGTGCGGGTGACACTTAAAAGCACCCACTACACTCTGAGTGGTTGGCGTTAGGAAGGGCATCCAGCTGTAGAAACTCTGCCAAATCAGATTGGAGCCTGGTGTTGCCATCCGGTTTCACCAGTCATCAGTCAAATCGTCCAACCCATGCTAGCATGGAAAGCGGACGTTAAACGATGATGATGCTGACATTGGTTAGATGGTTTGACGGGAGATGGCAAGCCAGAGAATTGCACCAGGTTCCATAATCAGGTTTGTCATGATGTCTACAGATGGATGCCCTTCCTAATACCAACCACTTTATGTAGTGTATTGGGTGTTTTCTTACATGGCACCAGTTCCAGTGCTTATATGAGGGGTTGATTGGCAAAATCGTTAGAATGTTGGAAAAAAATGCCTTACGATATTTACTGTTCTTTTGCAGTCAGTGTTTAAATCCCACTGTAGTTGACTTTGCCTTTTATCTGTCTGGGGGTGAATAAAATATATTACCAGTCAAGTGCTGTGATTGATGATATCAACTAACTACTACTACCAAAATTGCTGGCCTTGTGTCTAAATTTGAAACCATTATTATTTGCTTAATTACACGTTTTCTTTTGTTTTTTCCAGGATTTAATTATATTCCCTGATGACATAGAATTTAAAAAAATCAATCAGTGTACCAGCGGCCGAGTTTATGTACTGAAGTTCAAATCATCAGTCCGTAGATTCTTCTTTTGGATGCAGGTAATTTACTGTTTCTTCCATTCACTTCATAATAGCAAATGAAAATCAGTTGATCAAATTTTCTGTATTCCTAGTGCAATTGTACCGACGTCTTTCCGGTGCGGTTGTACCGACGTCTTTCCGGTGCGGTTGCACCGACGTCTTTCCGGTGCGGTTGCACCGACGTCTTTCCGGTGCGGTTGCACCGACGTCTTTCCGGTGCGGTTGCACCGACGTCTTTCCGGTGCGGTTGCACCGACGTCTTTCCGGTGTGCTTGCACCGACGTCTAGACTCTGATAGAATAAGTACCAGGCTTTTTTAAAAAAAAAAGTACTCAGGTTGATACATTGAACTAAAAATTCTTCAAGGTGGTGCCCCAGCATGGCTGCAGTCTAATGACTAAAACAAGTAAGATAAAATTTAGAGGTGTTCTTGTCATGGTCATCTTGTTTGTTTTGTCCAGTGTTTTTTTTTTCTTTTTTTCAAGACACTTGGCTTTATTTTGAACCAGGCTTATTTTAGCTACTATTTCTAGCAAGTTCAGTTACCATGCAGGGGTTACCTTGTTGACTTGTTTGGTCAATTTGAATGTTTAAAGGTATTGGGGGAAGTCTCGTGTTTAAACAAATGAAGAATAAAATCTAACTAGTCTTCTAATATATTTATTGTTTAGGAGCCAAAAACTGAGAAAGATGAGGAATATTGCCGTAAGGTGAATGAATATCTCAACAACCCACCCAGTCCAACTGCAAACCGAAACAATGCTCCTGACCATTCTGGTTTGGGTAAGTTATTATTTCAATACACTATTATTATTATTATTATTATTATTGTATTATAGATTGATGTAACTCTTCACAAAAGTAAATGGACAATAAGAAGAGTGATGCGATTTGTAATAGAGATCATTTATTTAACAGATTGAACAATATTCAACAGATCGTCTGTCTTCTTTGGGTTCCAAATATAAAATGAAAAAAATTCATAGAAACACAGAAATTCTATTACAAATTGCATCATCTTCTTCTTATTATTATTATTATACTTTCGTGCGGGTGACACGTAAAAGCACCCACTACACTCTCTGAGTGGTTGGCGTTAGGAAGGGCATCCAGCTGTAGAAACTCTGCCAAATCAGACTGGAGCCTGGTGTTGCCATCCGGTTTCACCAGTCCTCAGTCAAATCGTCCAACCCATGCTAGCATGGAAAGCGGACGTTAAACGATGATGATGATGATGATGATTATTATTTCACACACTCTTATTATGATGATGGTAAAAGTGGTGAGCTGGTAGAATCATTAGCATGCTGGGCGAAATGCTTCATGGTAATTCACCCGTCGCTATGTTAGTTCAAATTCCGCCAAGGTTGACTTTGCCTTTCACCCTTCCAGATACCAGGCTTAAATAAAAATAAATACATGGATCAATCCATTAAACTAAAATTTCTTCAGAGTGGTGCCCCAGCATGGTTGTAGTCTAATGACTGAAACAAGTAAAAAATTAAAGATGTTATATTCAAAATATTTTGGGAATGGAAATAATTTTTCTATGTGACCTGGTTGTCTAGTTAAGTTCACATTGCAGCTATGTGGTTTGGATTTAATCACACTGCAAGCACCTTGAGCCGTGCCCTGACGACAGTCAATGTCTCGTGGAATTTTGTAGACTGAATAGTTTGGAAACCAGTCACATGTATGTGTGTGTGTGTGTGTGTGTGCATAGCCTAAAGATGTTAGCATCAGCGTAAAAAAAAAAATGGAGAAACAAATATTCTCAAAAATACTTTGTATGGTATTTGTTCTGCCCGAGTTGCACAAACAGTCCCTTGTCACTCTAGCTTTGAGAATGGTAGTTAGCCAGTAATTGGCTCATTGGAAACAGTTTCCCATGCCAAGGAAAAAAAAATCTAATGAAGGTCCTTATTAATCCTTTAGCATTTAAATCAGCCATATGTGGCCAAAATATTCTATCTGTTTCATGTTCAAAGTTGCCAGGTCTGGCCTCTTGTACCTATTCTACAATGTCATTCTAAAAATCAACAATCACATCATTGAAATCTCAAAGTTATGATTAATTCAAAACAATGTGAATAAACAAGTATTACATTTAGCAGAGTAATGTGAACGTTAAGGGTTTAAATGATTTTATTAATTGCCTTTTTTGTTTTTTGTTGTGCTAGTTGGAGAAGCCGATCTACATAACATTCTAGGTAACATGAGTCAACAACAGTTAATGCAACTTTTTGGTAAGTCTACTTCTTTTGAACTTTGAGAAATGCATGACTTAATGGTGTAATGTGTCATCTGTATTGTTGGTTAATGATGGCCAGCAATGATGGTTACTCCCTATCATTAACCATCTTGATGGTTAATCCTTTTGTTACTATATTTCTAACTAAAATAGTCTATGTGCTGCTTCTGTTGAATTCTGATATAATCATGAATTTAGACTGGTTTCATAAAATAACTTATTTTGTTTATTAATTTGTAAATATGGTTTTTTTTTTGGAACACAACAAAAGATTTCTAAATAAGTCTTTCATAATTATTTTTTCTCTCTACTGAATCTAATTGCAGTTAAATGCAGGTCTTTTCAGCTAAATGTGAAATGATTTAAATTTTGTTTAAGCATTAACATAGAAAATGAGTTATTAACTAGTTTTCAGCTGGATGCACTGCAAAATTTTTAATATAGAATTGTGCACATTAATGAATTTTTAATTCAGTA
This sequence comes from Octopus bimaculoides, assembly GCF_046866305.1. Taxonomy (NCBI): domain Eukaryota; kingdom Metazoa; phylum Mollusca; class Cephalopoda; order Octopoda; family Octopodidae; genus Octopus; species Octopus bimaculoides. The sequence continues at coordinate 25,980,785 of NC_142950.1, read as the reverse complement.
ATGTGCACAATTGAACTAAAATGCTTAGGTGTTACCATAAAGGGAAAATAAAACAAAATACTGAAATTATATTCGAAGAAAAAGCATAAACTTGAAACACTAATGATACACGTGTGTAATCAAAAGTTGCCTCTCACCTTACAGGTGAGTTGAAATTACAAATAAAATATGGTAAATTAAAAAAAAGTATTTTTTAAAATCTACTTATATATATATATATATATATACAAATTATATTCCTGTCATGAAAACTTGTTAAACATCTATGAAAATAACATCTACTGAGATGTTCATTTAAAGTATGCAGATAATTTTACAGGTGGGATTGGAATGTCAACCCAGAACAGTTTGAATCTGTCAACTCTCCTAAGTCGACCTGTAAATTCAAGTTCGGACAGGTAAGCTGAAAAAACAAAAAAAAAAAGAAGCTATTGGGTCATCCCATAAATAATGTGGTTTTTTTAAATACTTTTTATTTTTCAAAATTAGGATAAACAAAGTTCTTTTTTAATCTAAAATATACTCTCCTTCATTTTCTACAATGCTCTTCCATCTATCTGGTAGACTTGCAAGGCCGCTCTTCCAAAATTCACTTGTCCATGACGAAAAATTCTCCTCCAGTACTGTTGTGACCTTGTCTACAGAATTCATATCTTTTTTGTCCAAATGACTTTGAAGACTGCGGAATAAATGGTAATCAGATAGAGCAATGTCTGGTGAATATGGTCGGTGGTGCATCATTCCCCATTCAAACTGCTCCAGTCTTTGGAATGTCATCCTCGCTGTATGTAGCTGAGCATTATCATTTTGGAAGAACACCTTTTGTCTTGAAACCAAAGATGGTCGTTTTTCTTCTAGTGCTGGTGTCGATGAATGGTTGAATGACCAAATCCACCAGGGTTTGCAGGACATCCTCATTGATATGCCGAATATGCTCTTTTGTCACTTCCATTATAGCTTTGAAAAAATTACAGTTAAAATCGAACTGCACTCTCCAAAACTTGCACTAAGAATAAGGACAAGGTAAAATTACTACCTGCTTTTATAGTAAGTTGATGCAGGTAGTTTATCCCATCCCCTTTCGACTTTTAGTTCATGCAATTGAAGAAAACCGCATTTATGGGATGACTCAATATATATTTAAATTTTTCTCTTAATGATGTTTTGTAATTCAGTATAAATGTGTATATTTTTTTGTTTTGCATTTGAATCTGGAGGAGCAGCAGTGCATGGCATATGCAAAGCATTTGAATACTATTGTGTAAATGATACTTCCCTTGTTATTGCTTAACTCTGGGTCTGCTCTGATTGAGCAGGCCTGTGCTCAAAAGCCATCTAGTCAAGACCATAACTTCTTTTTGTATATCTAGGAGAGAGTTGGTGAATCCGTGATATGTAAGTGTTGCTGGTGTTGTTGGCACTACTGTTGTTCTTATGAACATATATTCTTTGTAACTGTAGAGGACTTCTTTTTTCTTTTTTTCTTTCTTTGTTTGCTGTAAACTTCATGTTGCTAACTTTGTTTTCATTTGCTCTTTATTAGCCCGAGATCACAAACTTCTCAAGGGAGCCGAGCTGAATCTACTTCTAGTGACAGTGTTGCTTCAAGTACCCGTCCCGTGACTGCCACTGCTGCACTCCCTTCGCAGACCACTGAGACAACACCCAGCAGCAGCAGCAGCGGCGGCACCAGTACTACCACTACCACTACCAGCACCACTGCTGCTATTTCCAGCAGTAGTAGCTCTGCAGCAACTAAAACTACGGACACCCCCAGACAACAGATACAGTTGAGTGATTTACAGAGCATACTGTCCAATATGCATGGTAAGTTTTGGTACTCTGGATAACACATGACCCTCATATCACTGCAATTTACTGTTCCCATGTTTCCTACTTATTATTATTATGAAACACCTCAACTAAATGACTGGTTTTAGAATGACAATAGTGATTTAACACTTTCGTTACCATGTTTCTTTCAAACTACAGACTTTGTTTCAATTAAATTTTTAAATAATGAAGAGAAATGCGGCCTCTGTAACACTGTCAAAAGTCATTGAAAAGGAAGCAAGCACAAGGTTTTGCACTTCTCACTAACTACCCCCATCACATGTTCACCTGGTAGTCAGGGATTGAATCTCACACCAACTGTACTACTTTCTGATTAGCAGTTAGTGGGCTTCACCATCAGTACTTGAGCAGTCATCACAACTTGGACCAATGTAAACCAAAATTCCTAGTAGGACAATCCCCAAAATACAAGTTCATGAGGGAGTCTTCTGTGTATTTATTCAACTGGTTACAAATAACAGTTGGTTCTCCTTAAAACTATACGCTTTTAAACATGTATCTTGTATAATGTAAACTTCAATACAGTGTGCTCAAAAACTGGATGGTTCTTGCTTGTATAGTTTTGATCATCTGTCTACTGAAATGGTCCATCATGTAGAGGAGAAACAAGTGTAGGTGGGTTCAAACTTCAATTTCAGAACTGCTTTTCATCTCTATGATCTTATTCCTATTTTCATGATTTATTATCTACATTTTGCCACATAAAAGGCACCCAGTACACTCTGTAAAGGAAGGGCATCCAGCCATAGAAACCATGCCAAAACAGACTGGAGCCTGGTGCTGCCAGCTTCTATCAAACTGTCCAATCCATGCCAGCATAGGAAACAGATATTAAAAGATGATGATGATTTTCTGTTTCTATGACGAGTTCAAATATTCCTGAGAGACATTTGAACTTCTAACAGCTTTTCACTACAGTTTCTTGTGGAGAAAAACAAATTCTTGCTCAGGACTAAAAGGTCCTAGAACACCCCTAGTCAGCTAAGAGTACCTTCTAATAGAATAAATACCAGTTTTTTTGTTTTTTTTTTAAAGTCTGGAGCTTATTCTATCAACCTCTTTTTTGCCAAACCATTGATAGATAGTTTCAAACTCTTGAATTCTCTTCAGCACCAGATACTAAGAGAGGTATTTCTAAACTAAGTAGGAAGCAAAACCTTTTTTTTTTTTTTTTTATTGGAAATCAGTAAATATTTACTAACGGTGCTCTTGGCTGCACATATTTCTTTTGTCTGTTTTGTGAAAAATGTAGGGAAATTTTGTTTTTTAAATATTCTAATAACATTCCATTTAATTTTTTTCAGTTCCAGTTGACAAAGTTCAAGACAGTAAGTACTCCGCACTTATTGTGCCAGTTTTCTAATTGATATAGCAGGAAAAATATGAAATATTTCTGACACACCAGCACTGACCAATTCCCATCCCCACACCTACATACACACATGCATACATTAAGATCATCAGCATTCTCTAACACACACACACCTTCGTTTTGGGATCACTACTACTTTATCTCCTCTTCTTAACTCTCCTGTGTGACCCTTCTGTCCAGCATTCGCCATGATAGATTACTGACCACTACACAAATTTTTTTCTCTCCTTTCTTTTTGTGTTCCTTTCTGTGGAAGAGCGTAGGCTCGAAACGTTAAAGACTTTCTCTATTCCCAAGCGTTATACTGATACATCTATTTGTTTTCTACACCACCTGTCTTCGTCTGTTGTTTTTTTGTGAATTCTCCCTATATATATATATGAAATAACAAAGGCAGCTATACACAATATAAAGCCATAAAGGAAAAATTTATTTGTCACTAATTGTGACTAATGATGCAAGGTAGGACCTATATTGCTAGAAAGAAGAGCTAAAAAAAACCCTTTGCTGCGAGTAAGCATAGTTCCATACACTGACAGGGGAGATAACCACCCAACAGCAAGCAAGATCACCATACTAGTCTATTTATGCTTAAAATTAAAGTCTATCAGTAGTGACCACCCCATTGCTTGTTGTCTCTGTCATATATATATATATATATATATATATATATATATATGCATGACATTGAATCAGTATATTTTTTTGTGTCCTGGTGGTCATCTTTTTCTGTTCTCTTTTCTAAGGTATTGAACTCTCTCAAGTTCTGAAACCAGATGACATCATCCCAATTTTGGCCAATTCCGAGATACAGCAGCATCTTCTGCAATATCTTCCTGAAGGAGAAATGTTGCCTCGCACTGAAGAAGAACTTCGCAATACAGTTCAGTCACCACAATTCCAACAGGTAAATTAGAAACTTGACTCATATTCTGTCAATCTGCATTGCATGTTTCTCCTTTCCTCTCCCTTGTTCTTCAAATTCCACTGACTGGATGTCACTATTGAACTTTTAGAGATTATCTAAATTTGTTCATTTGCATGAACTTCAAACCCACACTGACATTAGCGTGGAAAAGGGTAAAGAAACTAGGTTGTTGTAAAATGCAAATATTTTGTTTGATGTTCTCTTTTCTAAAGTATTGAACTCTCTCAAGCTCTGAAACCAGATGACATCACACCAGTTTTGGCCAATTCTGAGATACTTGGCAATGAAGTAGGGGTTTCCCAAGGATCAGCCCCTTCTTATTCATCATAGTCCTCCAGGCAATAACAGATGAATTCAAGATGGGCTGCCCTTGGGAGCTCCTCTATACTGATGACCTTGCTCTCATAGCAGAATCACTACCAGAACTAGAAAAGAAATTTCAGGTGTGGAAGCAAGGTTTAGAATCGAAGGGCCTTGAGAGTCAATGTTGCAAAAACCAAAATCCTAGTAAGTAGGAAGGCGAACACATCACAAACCCTGCCGATCTGTAGAAAAGGTGTAGGTAGAAACTCCATAAGATGTACCCAGAATCGAACTTAGAATCTTGGAGTTAGTAGCCTGTGCCATATGCCCGTGGGCAATTATGGAGTGAATTTTAGGGGGCTTAGGAATGGGAACCCAGGTTCGAAATTTCTCTAAGACGCTTGATGGAGGGTATATCCGCCGATACGTTGTGTTAACAACAAACAAGATGAGGACAAATATCCATCAAATGTAAATGATGTACATAATTCCTCATCTCTCAAATATAGAACTGTGTTACCTGATCTTCTGTTTCTTTTATTTCAGGCCCTTCAGTCATTTAGTGCAGCACTGCGGTCACGTGAACTTGGTCCATTAATGACACAATTTGGTCTTGGTGATGATGTTGCTAATGCAGCTGCAGAGGGAGGTAGGTGTATTGTTTCTCTGTTGTGAAGTTAAGGCACTCGCTTTCCTTTCCTCCCGAACACTGTGGTTGTGTGGTAAGAAGTTTGCTTCCCAACCGCATGTTTTCGGGTTCAGTCCCACTGCATGGCATCTTGAGCAAGTATCTTCTATTTTAACCTCAAGCCAACCAAAGCCTTGCGAGTGGATTTGGTAGACGGAAACTGAAAGAAGCCTGTCGTATGTGTATCAGTTTGTCACCCCACCATCACTTGACAACTGATGTTGGTGTGTTTACACCCCCATAATTTAGCAGTTCGGCAAAAGAGACCGATAGAAGCACTGAGCTTACAAAGAATAAGTCCTGGGGTTGATTTCTTTGACTAAAACCCAAAGTGGTGCTCCAGCTGCAGGCAAATGATTGAAACAAGTAAGAGTAATCAAACCAGTGAAAGAGCCATTGTGTGGTTGTCTGGAAACAACAGCCAGAATCTATGCCTTAAGTAAAGCCATATTGGACAATATAGAGAGGGAGAAGGGAAATTTTTTTTTTTTTTAATCTACTAAAAAAAAAAAAAGCATAATCACTGCTGGAATAATTTCGTACTAAACTTGTGAGCTTCTGTGTAGTTACTTGAACTAATTAGAAATAGCTAAAATAAGGCGATGAGCTGGCAGAGCAAAATGCTAAGCGCTGTTTCGTCTGCCGTTACGTTCTGAGTTCAAAGTCTGCCGAGGTCAACTTTACCTTTCATCCTTTTGGGGTCGATAAATTAAGTAACAGTTACGCACTGGGGTCGATGTAATCGACTTAATCCCTTTGTCTGTCCTTGTTTGTTCCCTCTATGTTTAGCCCCTTGTGGGCAATAAAGAAATAAGAAATAGCTAAAACTTCCTTGAAAATAACTACCTTAAGTATAGATAGTCATGACTGGAATGCCTTAGGTTTGCGCTGCGAAGGCTGACTGGAGTCGACTTCCAACTCCTTTTCTTTTACAAGTGAGATCTTGAGTTTGATGCTTTTTGTTAGTTTTGATTTAAATTTATTGCTCGTTTTTTTTCTTTTCTCATATAACGTAATTATTTCACAACTCTTGATTTAAACCTTCCACTGAAACGTCATGTGCATTATGTTGATCCAGAGAAAGAACTTAGCAGGGAGGCCAATTGAGTGTCACTTCTTTGATGCTGTTCTTTCTGGACCCTAATTTCAGTAGACCTGTAATCATCAGCTTTCCAGCTGTGGCCATCTTTCCTTTTACTCCCCACCACCCAGGCATAGTTTATTTTGGATTACATTATTCAATGTATCCTTTTATACCTTTTTAAAGCTGGTAGGGTTTGTTTGAGAGGAATTTGGCTGCTATCACTAGCTCATTGCCTTATTCTAAGATAGACATGCCTGTACCTATGCATGGCTAATGACTATGTGGTTGAGAAGTTTGCTTTTCAATCACATGGTATAGGGTTCAATCCTACTTTATAGCAGCACCTTGGGCAAGGGTCTTCTACAATACTTTAGCCTCAGGTTTGCTAAAACCTTGTGAGTGATTTAGTAGACAGAAACTGAAAGAAGCCTGTTGTCGTATGCATTTGTATTTCCGTGTCTTGACATTATGTGATGGTTGAGTATCAGCCATTCAAATAGTGGACTTCATTTCTAGTCAGCTCTGTAAACATATCCAGTCTTGGTGACAGGAAGGGCATTTAGTCATAGAAAAATTTGCCTTCAAGTTCCACTTGACTGATTCTAGTCTGGAAAATAATGTTTGCATAGGTTTAGATCAATGATGATGATGATGATTTATTTACATTTGTTTCAGTTGTTTGCCTTGCAAACATTTTTTTTTCTTTTTTCTCTGAAGTATGTTAGTTATTCTGTGTTGATAACCAACCAGTCAGTGCTCTGGCAGAAGAGATTTAACTAAATAATAAAGAGTGTCAGAAGTAGCATTAATACCAAAAGGTAAAAATATTCACCACTTTTGTATTTCAATGTATACGAGGGGGGGGGGGGGGGGTGCTGCTGATAAGTTCTTGGCTTTGGATAAAAGAAAATACAAGGTCATCATCAGTTAATTGTGATTTTACTCTTACTTGTTTCAGTCATTTGACTGCGGCCATGCTGGAGCACCACCTTTTAGTCGAGCAAAACTATTCTTTGTAAGCCTAGTACTTATTCTATCGGTCACTTTTGCCGAACCGCTAAGTGACGGGGACATGGACACACCAACATCGGTTGTCAAGTGATGCTAGGGGGGGGGCACACACACACACATATATACGACAGGCTTCTTTCAGTTTCCGTCTACCAAATCCACTCACAAGGCTTTGGTTGGCCCGAGGCTACAGTAGACGACACTTGTCCAAGGTGCCACGCAGTGGGACTGTGAACCCGGAACCATGTGGTTGGTAAGCAAGCTACTTACCACACAGCCACTCCATTTATTCAACATATTCCCATCTCAGATTCCCTTATTGCAGTTAGTTTTTTGAAGCCCTGTAAAAATTGGAAAGTTGGGCCTCCAACCAAGATTTTTACAATGCCCTTAAAACCATGAACTTTTCAGCACATCCTCTCACACAAACATGGCAGTTACTGCTATTTCCAGTGGTCAGGTGCCTGCCACTGAAAAGGCCAAACGAGGCTGGTATCATGTGATCTGGTAGTCCTGACAGCAGAAGTAGCGGTGTTTGTCTGCTACCGGTGAAGGCTATGATGTGCTTTTATGCACCTAAAAAAAAATTGAGGGTTTTCCTTTCTTGGTAAATATCACAGTATTCTTACGCAACCTCGTTTAAGTGGTGAATATTTTAACCAAATAATGATTAGCATTTATATAACTTGTGTGTGTGTGACAAAATGTCGTAGCTATTTGTAAATTGCACTCTACTCCAAAATTAAATTTTTTTCTTTGTCCCTATTAGATCTGGAAGCATTCGTAAAGGCCCTGCAAGAAGCCCAGAAAAAGAAGGAAGACAAGTAGGATGTACTTAGTGGATGCTTTTTTTTTTTTTCTATTGCTTGCTGTTATTGTGTTTTATTGGAATAAAATTTTCACTGGTAATTGATCCAACACATTAGAAATAAAGAAATAAATAAATAGTATGTTTCTTCTGTACTTTAATATACATACATACACACACACGCACATATAAACTTTTTAAGAATTTGAAATCGTTTTCATTAACAATGTGTATATGTGAGTGGAATTTTGTGTGTGTATGTGTTTGCAGGTGTGTGTAGAACTCTTCAAAAGAAATCTCTACACAAGATATCACAGATGGCTCTACATTGTCATTTTTCTGTTTTGTTTTGTTTATAGGCTCAGATTTTGATTTGAAGGTTTTAATTATTGCTAGGTGTGTTTTGTTTCGGTTTTTGTTATTTTTCTTTACAAAGAAAACAACAAAATAAAAAAATTATACAATTTGTACAGGTGGGTTGAATATCATGAGATGGCTATCAGTGTAGAATTTAGTATTTTGCCAGAATGATTGAGGCCTTTTCTTTTTTCCCCCAGTTGCCTACAATTATTCCAAGTCATTATTTTCAAACCTTGTAAACCAGTGATAAATTATGTTTTGACGAAGTTTTATATGTACAATGATGAACTGATAGCACGCATCGTTGCATCGAGTTACGTTTAGCTGTAAGCGGTGAGGGTAAAAATGAAATAGTTGAGCATTTATCAGGGATCTTTTTTTTTTTTTTTTTTTTTCTCTTGATCTGATGCAGCGATTGTTTCAAATTAACCTAAAACACTTCTGCTTGTCACGTGGAATTTTGGTTTTGAATAAAACCGAATCGATGCGAAACTGTGTGTACAGTAATGGCATGTAGCCATAGATTTTAGCAAAGAAATTTATGCATTTGTGTCGCTCATCAAAATGAGTTTCGTCTTTTGCAAGAGCCTGAGAGCAACCTGGGCAGCGAAATGTCCAGCGAGATGTCACCTGGAAAGAAAGAGAAAAAGAAACTTATTAAAAACTTTAAATCTATGCACACAAGCCTTACAGCTCCTAATTTTCATTACTAAATTGAATTGCATCTGGAATTGTGAAAATAAATGGCTAGTAGGTGCAAGTTCAATTCATGAGACAGTTGATATCACACAAATCAAAATAAGCCTGATGTGGATGCTAGAATGTGAATTTTAATAAAGGATCCAGCTTCAAATTCCAAAAAAACATTCCTGATTAAAATAGGCATAGAAATTGAGATGAGGATACTAATATCAAGGTATAATAGATATATAAAACTTATAATTACATTAATAAAGCACAAAAACATTATATATAGATGAAGACAACTTCCCAACCATATGGTTTTAGGTTCAGTTCCACTGCACTCGGGTAAATGTCATCTATTGTAGCCCTGGGCTGACTAAAATCTTGAGAGGATTTGGCAGATGCAAAGCTTGATATGTGTTTTTGTTTTGACATCAAGTAACAGTTAAGTGTTTGTTTCCAATCATTCATGAAAAACATGTCCAACCAAAGGAGAAAACTACTTTACATGGAAACAGTTGAAGGTTGGTAACAGGAAAGGGATATGGCCATAGAAAATCTGCCTCAACAGTTTCCATCTGTCCCATATATATCATCGTTTAACATCTGCCTTCCCAGCTGATGCAGGTTAGAAGGTTTGACAGGAGCTGACCAGGTAGAAGATTACCCCAAGCTACAGTGTCTGTTTTGGCAGCTGGATGCCCTTCCAAATGCTAACCACTGGCAGGGTCACCAAGTAACTAGCAACTCAAGGAATTTTGAGAGGGGTGGGGGTATTGGAGAAGGTGATCCTGTGACAGAGACGCAGAAACCAGGTGTCTTGCTACAGAGGAAGTACATGGTCAGAGAGAGAGAGAGAGACACCTGAATATATATTTACCTTCAGAGGAGGCTTTCGTGTGAGGTGTGCAACCAAAAAATTCATAGCAATGTCTTCGCAGTTAATGTAATCATCGACTTTATCTCGAATAGCTTGTGGCATGACGTAGGAATACATGTAGGCATAATACTGCAAGGAAATAGAGAAAAACATTTATATAGTTAATGTCATTCTTTTTGTGTAAAAATGAATGTGAAAAAACAAAAACATTTCTCTTACATTCTACAAGCTGAATGGATGTAATTAAGTTTGAACCAGTTCAGCATTACCTTAAGTTCCATAATAATTCTGTATGTTTAAATCTCAGGTGCAGAGGGAAAAATATTGCTTTCAACCAAGAATAATAAGAATTAACCAATAGAGGCCCCCATCTATTCTCCCTTGTAAGCGATATTTTTTTTTCATCATCATGTTGGTCCCAAGGTGTCTATTGATTTAGATATTATAGATTTAAGAGGAATTTTTTCTGAGCAACAGTCGAGTAGGTTCTTTCAAATGGAGCAACAGCCTAGATGCTTACCAAAAAACTGGAATCCAAGCTAGATGGAACTTGCACCTAAATGTTAAGAGCAATCTTAAACATATCTTGGAGAATTCATTCCACCAAAATACACCTTGTGGAGATCTTCCTACCTGTTTCTACCATTATGAGGAAAAGGGGCTTGCGTTTTGTAGGACATTGCAGGTAAGCTGAACAAGAATTGGCAGGAGACCTACTGCTAGGGATGCCAAAGCATGGCTGTGCTGGAGCAGGTCATCCAAACACAACATATGTAGATCAACAAATCAAAGACACTGGCTAACTCCCTGATGACTGCCCTCAACTAATGCAGAACAGTGATGAATGATGTATGCAGGTTAAAAATGCCTGAGCAAGCTTGACCAGATGGTGGTTAACAGATAATAATGAAATTCTAAAGATTTGGACACTAAACTCGGCCTGTGAAGACCTGTTGGGGCAAGTGAAAGCGAAATTGCGATGGCACCTGTGCCCAGCGTCACCTTCCTGGTACGTGTAAAAACATTCGAGTGAGATCGTTGCCCTGTATCCAACCAAGCCAGCATAGAAAATGGACATTAAATAATGATGATGGTGTTTTCAGTTAATCATGCAATATCCTATAGCTTTGAGATTTTAATGATATAATTGTATATTCTTAGAATGACGTTGAAGGGTACATGTGAGAGGCCTGATCTGTCTGGTCTGGACATAAAATGGGTAGAATATTTGGGTTGGATATGACTGGTTTGAATGCGAAAAGATTAATATTGTTCTGAATGCTTCCATCAGAGAGAGGGCTTCTGTTAAGGATGCCCAAGATCAAAAGAATAATTAGGTGGTGGCATTGAAGTGAGCAGTGTGTTAGATGCAAAGATTTAACCCTTTAGCATTTAAACCGGCCATATCCGGCCAAAAGTATTCTGCTTGTTTTATGTTCAAACTGGCCAAATCTGGTCTCTCACACCAACCCTACAATATCGTTTTAAAAATTAACAGCTACCTCATCAAAATCTCATAGCTACAAGATAATGCATGATTAGTTCAAAATAATGTGGATGAAAAAGCATTAATTTTGGCAGAATAATGCAAACACTAAAGGGTTAAATACTTTTAATAGAGGGGACCACACTAAATGTAACCAAAAGGATCAGGTGAGTCTGTTAAAGTGAGAAAGGCATTAGATCTACCTCTTTTGTTGTTAATACAGGAGGAAAAGAAAGGAAGATGTCATTCTTACTTTATGGAAGAAGGCTGCTCCAGTAAGTACCATAGACAGTTCACAAGAATGGTTGGCATTGTAGTGCCAAGCCTTCTCTTCAGCTTGCCATCCATGAAAGCGCCCTGGGAATCCAACAACACGATCACGGGCCTCACGCCACACTCTGCAATAATGTCAACACAACAAATTTATTTCAAGAAACAAAAAAAAAAAAAAAGAGCGAAAAGTAAAACAAATGAACAAATAATAAATAAATAAACTAAACAATTTGATTAGAAATACTGATTTCAAAATTTGGCACACGGCCAGTAATTTCAGGGAAAGGTGTAAGTTGATGACATCAGCCCCCAAGTGTTCAACTGGTACTTATTTTATTGACTCTGGATAGATGAAAGGCAAAGTCGATATTGATGGAATTTGAACTCAGAACATAAAAATGGACAAAATGCCACTAAGCATTCTGCCTGGTGTGCTAATGATTCTGCCAGCTCACTGCCTTTTTGATTACAAATATTGGTGGTGGGTAGTTTGTTATTAGCTGCTGGACAAAGGTGATGGGATTAATGCCCAAATAACCACTCTAAGTGACTTGACCTTACACTTTGCAGAATCACCTTTGGTTGTTGATTTCCCACTGAGACGAACACCTTGCAGTTTAATATTCTGTGTCACATCCTTCTCTGATCTCTTTTACTCTTTTACTTGTTTCAGTCATTTGACTGCAGCCATGCTGGAGCACCGCCTTTAGTCGAGCAAATCAACCCCAGGACTTATTCTTTGTAAGCCTGGTACTTATTCTATTGGTCTCTTTTGCCGAACTGCTAAGTTACAGGGACGTAAATACACCAGCATCGGTTGTCAAGCGATGTTGGGGGGGACAAACACAGACACACAAACATATGCATACACACACACACACATATATATATACATACAATGGGTTTCTTTCAGTTTCCACTTACCAAACTCACTCACAAGGCTTTGGTTGGCCTGAGGCTATAGTAGAAGACACTTGCCCAAAGTGCCATGCAGTGGATCTTAACCCGGAACCATATGGTTGGGAAGCAACCTACTTACTACACAGCTACTCCTCCGCCTACATACATACATACATACATACACACTATTGTAATGAGTCTTTGTATCAATAAATATTTGGTGTTTGTCACTTAATAACTGTAATATAAAACAAAGAGCACAATTATTGTGTGTCTATAGCAACAGTTTGTTTTTAACTACACTGTACTTATCATATTAAGAATGTTAAATATACAGGCTGCTGCCTATCCTGTCTAAAAGCATTTAGCCTGAGACCACACTTGTGTCCAGTTCTTCCCAAACAGAATTCTCTGTAAAATTCTTTACAAGTATTGGTTGTGAAGCGATGTTGGGGGGACAAACACAGACACACAAGATATATATACACACAGACATACAAGATATACATACACACACACACACAAGAAGAAAAAATAATAAATCACAATAAGAATAGAGGAAGAAAGCATGAGCAAACATGACTGACCTGAAGCCAAAAATGATTTCATCATGGCGAAGATGGACATCGTCATCAATGCTAAGTATAGCTTCAGTTTCGATTACATCAAATGGTAGGAAACGGTTGTTTAAAGTGTTGCGCTCTGTTTTAATCACCTGTCAAAAGTAAAAGAACATATATCCAACATCATTGTCATCATCATCATCATCAATGTTTAATGTTCACTTTCCATGCTGGCATGGGTTGGATGGTTTGACTGAGGTCTGGCAAGCCAGTGGGCTGCACCAGGCTCCAATCTGATCTCGCAATGTTTCTACAGCTGGATGCCCTTCCTAATGCCAACCACTCAGAGTGTAGTAGGTGCTTTTTATATGCCACCAGCACGGGAACCAGTCAGGGAGCACTGGCATCAACCATGTTTGGATGGTACTTTTTGTGTGCCACCGGCATGGGAGCCAGTCACGGGGTACTGGCATCGACCATGTTTGGATGGTGCGTTTTACGTGCCACTGGAACGGGAGCCAGTCAGGGGGTACTGGCTTCAACCATGTTCCGATGGTGGCTCATCTGAGTTGATTGGCATCTTTGGTAATATACACTTCTACAATTTCATGTAGGTTCTAACTTACTGAAGTGTTCAAATGAATTTGTTTCATTAAATATTTTTTATATTTCTTATTAATCCTTCCTGTTTAGACTTGGAACAACAGAGTGCCTTGGTTCGTCCACATATCTAGATCCAGGAACTTGTTTGCCCAAGGTGTCACCCAGCAGGACTAATTCTGGAACCATGTGGTTGGTAAGCAAGCTACTTACCACACAGCCATTCCTGCACCTAAAAACTAATTTTATAGAGACTCCATTCAAAATTCCTATTTTGTTTTCCACTCAATCACTTGTGTAGGTTGAACTATGTAAAACGTTAAGAAAAAGAAGCCTAGCAGTTTATTGCAATGCATACATCATCATTAACCATCTGTTGTCCATGCTGGCATGGGTTGGACGGTTTGAACGGGCTGGCATGTTAGAAGGCTGCACCAGTCTCCAATCTGATTTGGCATGGTTTCTATGGCCGGATGCCCTTCCTAACATCAACCACTCCAAGAGTGAAATGGGTGATTTTACATGCCACTGGTACAGGTGCCAGTTGCATGACACCAGTATCTGTCATGTTGGCTCGATGGGGCTTCTTCTCAAACACAGCATAATGCCAAAGGTCTCGGTCATTCGTCATTGCTTCGGTGAGGGCCAACATTTGAAAGGTGCTTTTCACATGCCACCAGCATCAGTCACTTTGTCTCTGTGAAGCCCAATGCTCAAACAGTGCTTTTTACATGCCACCAGCACGGGTGCTGGTTATGTGATACGAGCATAGGCCACAGCTATGATTTCATTTGGGCTGATGGGTGTTCTTCTCAAGCATGGCATATTGCCGAAGGGGTCATTCATCATTCCCTACCACTAAAATACTATTGTGGCTCCCTGCTAGCGTGGACCCCAGGGTTCATATGGGCTTGGGTTGAGAACCATTGTTTTAAAATGAGACAAAGAAAACAAAAAAAAAAAAACTAATTAACAGAGCAATTAAGTCTAGCATTGTTGTTGGCATAAACATGTTACTTACACTGATAGGGACATTAATATCTGGCCACCGAAGATCAGCAGGTGGTGGTTTAGGGCTGTTCCAAACAACTACTACTCTATTTAGATGAGGTACTCCTTTCAGACGCTGTAAAGCACTGATTAGCACAGTTTCACGTTCATAGGTTAACATCACCACTGAAATAACAAAAAGAAAAAAGAAAAAAAAAGATAAATAAATAAATAACAAGAAGAGGCTTTCACTTAACTTCACAGTTAATTGTGAATTGGGTCCAATTTCAGGATTAAAGCCATAAAAAAAAGTTTTCTGTTGTCAGCAAATATACTGGATTGTAAACACAAATAGTTATACATACCTGTACAAAGCGAATTCACAGGTATACATAGAAATATTTGCATGTATAGACCAAAAGAAGCCAAATTTATACTTTTCCATTTCAACCACGTGTTTATTATCAAAATAGCCTCGCAGCAAATGCAATTTTGACCAGAAGTAAAAATATTTTATTTATTTTTAATCACTTGATATAATTATCAACATGATTTTAATGTTCAATTATATATATATATATATATATATATATATATATATATGTGTGACAAGCTGCCACATAAAATTACATTTACAAGACATTGGTCAGTGTCAGCCCTAGACTATAGCTGAAGACGCTTACCCAAGATGTCATTAAACCTGGAATGGTCCATGTGGTTGCAAAGTGGACGTCTTAATCAAAGAGTCAGTACCAATGTCCAAGCAACAAAGAAAAGCTGTTGATGAGATTAAGAAAAGTTTGGAAATTTGCAGAATGACAGAATAAAAACTCACCTGTAAATTGCTCCCGAGGAACATTTCCACCGAGCCCTTCACTAAATTCTTTACCGGCTCCTCCAGCTCCCTTGTTAATTGGTCGAAATCCGTAACCTGAACCTGTAATGAGAATATTTCATAACAATGAACAGACAGGGTCATTGAATCATTACTTAATAGGATGGCTGGCTGGCTGGGGAAAGGGTCAAAGTAAATAAGAGATTATGAACCCTCAATAAGTGTTTGTATAAGCGAGAGAGAGAGAGAGAAAGGGAGAGAGACAGTCAGACATAGAGGCAACTAGACACTTCATGGCTCAGTGGTTAGAGCATTGAGCTCACAATCACGAGGTAGTGAGTTCGATTCCTGGACCAGGCCATGCATTGTGTTCTTGAGCAAGACACTTTATATCATTTTACTCCAGTTCACCCAGTTGTAGAAATGAGTTGCAACATTACTGGTGCCAAGCTGTATTGGCATTTTCCTATCCCTTGGATAACATCTGTGGTGTGGAGAGGAAAAGCTGGTATCCATGGGCAACTGCTGGTCTTCCATAAACAACCTTACCTGGACTTTTCGAGGGTAACTATCTAGGAGCAATCCCATGGTCATTCATGACTGAAGGGCGCCTTTACTGTTTACCCTTTATATATATATATATATATCATCATCATCATCATCATCATCGTTTAACGTCCGCCTTCCATGCTAGCATGGGTTGGACGATTTGACTGAGGACTGGTGAAACCGGATGGCAACACCAGGCTCCAATCTAATTTGGCAGAGTTTCTACATATATATATATTTATATACTGAATATTAATTTCAATTTAAAACCAGTGGTCTAGCATATAAAAATCTGATAATTCAGAAAAATTGTATTACATGCGTATAAGAAGGGACATCCAATATGCTAGAAAGAGATCATCAACAACCCAACCACAAAGAAAAATAATGTTCTCCAGAAAAAAAAATTCAGCAAACACCAGAGCATAGGCATATATATACACATATATACATATATTTCAAAAATTTAACAAAACATAACAAAAGGAAAATTTTACAAAAACATGACAAACAGAAAATTCATAGCTAATTCCTCATCAGTCAACATTCAAAAGATCATTACAATTTCATGCCTTTAACATTGATATTGTTCACTTTTGGTGGCAGGGTCCAAAATCTACAATCTAGAATGCTTTGCAGGAATATTAAATCAATACCAGCATCAATCCAATGAGAGAACCTCTATACTAAAGTCTTTCAACCAGGGTCTATATGGCCCTTGGGGGGGGGGGGGGGGGTCTATATAAGATTTTGTTGTTAAAGTATATATATGCGCAATAAATTGTCTATATTCCTATGATACACAAATTATTAAAATTTTTTTTTTTGTATACAATTTCTAATAATATTTTATAAAAATATGATTAGCGAAATCGTGATGGCACCTGTACCAGTGGAGCACTAAGAGCACCGTTCGAGCGTGATCGTTACTAGCATTGCCTTCCTAGCACATGTGCCGGTGGCACGTGAAAATTCATTTGAGCGAGATCGTTGCCAGTGCCGCTAGACTGGCTCCTGTGCAGGTGGCATGTAAAATACACCATTTTGTCTGTGGCCATTGCCAGTACCGCCTGACTGGCCTTTGTACCGGTGGCACGTAAAAGCACACATTACACTCTCGGAGTGGTTGGCATTAAGAAGGGCATCCAGCTGTAGAAACTCTGCCAAATCAGATTGGAGCCTGGTGTTGCCATCTGGTTTCACCACTCCTCAGTCAAATCGTCCAACCCATGCTAGCATGGAAAGCGGACGTTAAACGATGATCATGATGATAATGGGATTTTTTAAAGCATTGAATGTTTATTAGGATCCAATAAAGTGAAATAGGAATCAAAGAGATCCATAAAATAGACAAAAAAATTGTTAACAACTGTATTAGAGGGAGGTAGAGAAAGAGAGACAGAGATAATACTAAAACTATGCATACACACACTCGCAGATGCACATACAAGTGCATGCTCAATACAATGCATAACAATGATTCAAGTTGAGTTTGAATAAGAGATGAAACAGGCTACAACATGTTCCTGTGGGTTAGGATGTTTGTTTTAAGAACACTCATTTTACTCACCGTAACACCCATTTATTTGCACTGCAGAATCTAAGACTAGATCAAGTCTTAGTAAAGCAGTAAAGCTAATTACACCCACACACTTAGACCACATGACACAGTCAGGCCATAGAGACACAGACATTCGACCCGCTAGAAACATCAGCCAAATCTCCTTTCACTCATACCCCACCACCTTAGCAAAAAAAAAAAGAAAAAAGAAAAGAAAAAAACACATACACTGCACAATGTGGTCTTGAGTTTCCCAAGCTCAGAGGGAAAAAGATGGGATGGTCATGGTTGAAATGTCTTTGATCATAGTTTTACTTGATTAGGGCTGATCTGAGGCTAAGTAACAACACCCACCACCACCGATCCATACCACATTTTACTCAAGGGCAATAAGTACTCCCCATACTCCTCACCACCACCACCACCATAACTGCTTATAGATCTTGTTACCCTAATTCTAATTGATCTGTTATTATTATAGAACATTCCAGAAATACTTTTAGCGACCCATTTACCATAAATGGTCCATGTCTAATTGACTAGACATGTATAATGCACATCTTGGCTTTTCAGGCCCGAATGGTCTTAAAATCGCTAGAAAAACATGCATAACATGCATTGCTGCATAACTGCAATAAAAGTAAATAATCTCCTGTAAATCAACACCTTTTATCTTTTACTTGTTTCAATCATTAGACTGTGGCCATGCTGGGGCAGCACCCTAAAGAATTTTTTTTAGTCAAATGAATTGACCTCAGAACTTATATTTTGTAAAGCCTGATACTTATTTTATATAACAGATATGTTTTTAATATTTAAAATAAACTCAACCACAAAACAATAGGCACAGGAGTGGCTGCGTGGTAAGGAGTTTGCTTACCAACCAAATGCTTCCTAGTTCAGTCCCACTGCGTGGCACCTTGGGCAAGTAGCTTCTACTATAGCCTCGGGCCGACCAAAGCCTTGAGTGGATTTGGTAGACGGAAACTGAAAGAAGCCTGTCGTATATATGTATATATATATATATATGTATGTATGTGTGTGTGTTTGTGTGTCTGTGTTTGTCCCCACCACCATCGCTTGACAACCAATGCTGGTGTGTTTACGTCCCCGTAACTTAGCGGTTCGGCAAAAAGAGACCGATAGAATAATAAGTACTAGGCTTACAAAGAATAAGTCCTGGGGTCGATTTGCTCGACTAAAGGCAGTGCTCCAGCATGGCCGCAGTCAAATGACTGAAACAAGTAAAAGGGTAAGAGTATATTAAGATCTAAAATAAATAATAGCCCTTTATTACTTTTTTGTTTTTACTGAAGCCTATCATCCCAGGGCGTTGGGAGATAAGATTTTAAAGTGCACAGCCCTCAAATAAAAAGAAAATATTGACTGTAAACTACAAAAAAAAAAAAAGAAATTCTCTCAAAATTGAGAATATTTCATGGAATTGGTAATCTGTGAATTTCATAGGAACGAAGCATCACTACTATCTTACTATAATCAGCTGATTGAGAACCACACCCTCTTTATAAAAGACTTTCCATCCGAAATCTTCAATTGACTTGAAGACAGCTTTCTGATACATTTGTTTAACCCTTTACCATTCAGATTACTCCCTCAAATGTAATGCTTGGGTTTTGAGGCCCAAATTGTCTTAATATCCCTAAAAAACCATGTATGACATGAAGTGCTGCATAACTGCAATGAAAGGAAATCATCTTGTATAAATCAACCCCTTTTATCCGGAACTAAAACATTCATTGTGGAAACCAACAGTGGAACCACCACTACGACCACCACCATCATCACTACTACAATGGCTAACATCTAAATTCACATACATACACACTTACACACACACACACACACACACACACACACACACAGCTCATTCTTTGACATATATAAACTGTTCATGCACACACAAAACAACACACTTTAAACACTTAAACACACACCCCAACAGCTGATCCCGCACATTCTCACTCATACTCTTTCTCTGTCTCACTCTCTCAAGAAATGCATTCACTAATACAGCAATTCATACACACAGTACTAATACTACCGTTTTCTCTATCTCTCTTTCTCTCTCTCTCTCTCTCTCTCTCTCACTCACACACACACACACACACAGCACTAATACAACTGTTCTCTCACTTTCTCTCTCCCTCCCTTTCTCTCCCCCCTCTCTCTCTCACACACACACAACACTAATACTATTCTCATACACACACACACACAACAGTAATACTATTCTCATACACACACACACACACACACACACAACACTAATACTATTCTCATAACACACACACACACACACACACAACACTAATACTATTCCCATACACACGCACACACACACACACACACACACACACAACACTAATACTATTCTCATACACACACACACACACACCACTAATACTATTCTCACACACACACACAACACTAATACTATTCTCATACACACACACACACACACACACCACTAATACTATTCTCATACACACACACACACACAACACTAATACTATTCTCACACACACACACACACAACACTAATACTATTCTCACACACACACACACACACAACACTAATACTATTCTCACACACACACACACACAACACTAATACTATTCTCATACACACACACACAACACTAATACTATTCTCATACACACACACACACAACACTAATACTATTCTCACACACACACACACACACACAACACTAATACTATTCTCATACACACACACACACACAACACTAATACTATTCTCACACACACACACACACAACACTAATACTATTCTCACACACACACACACACACACACACAACACTAATACTATTCTCATACACACACACACACACAACACTAATACTATTCTCATACACACACACACACACACACACACACAACACTAATACTATTCTCATACACACACACACACACACACACACACACACACACACAACACTAATACTATTCTCATACACACACACACACACCACTAATACTATTCTCACACACACACACAACACTAATACTATTCTCATACACACACACACACACACAACACTAATACTATTTTCACACACACACACAACACATACTATTCTCATACACACACACACACACACACCACTAATACTATTTTCACACACACACACAACACATACTATTCTCATACACACACACACACACACAACACTAATACTATTTTCACACACACACACAACACATACTATTCTCATACACACACACACACACACCACTAATACTATTCTCACGCACACACACACACACCACTAATACTATTCTCACACACACACACACAACACTAATACTATTCTCACACACACACACACACAACACTAATACTATTCTCATACACACACACACACACAGCACTAATATTGTTCTCACACACACACACACACACACACACACACAACACTAATACTATTCTCACACACACACACACAACACTAATACTATTCTCATACACACACACACACAGCACTAATATTGTTCTCACACACACACACACACACACACACACACACAACACTAATACTATTCTCACACACACACACACAACACTAATACTATTCTCATACACACACACACACACAGCACTAATATTGTTCTCACACACACACACAGCACTAATATTGTTCTCACACACACACACACACACACACACAACACTAATACTATTCTCACACACACATACACACACAGAGCGCTAATACTGTTATCAAACATACATACACTTCAATGCAGCTGTTTGTGCACATTATCTCTCTCTCACACACACACCAATACAGCTACTTTTTCTGCACACATATATACACTCTCACACACACATACCAAGGCAGCTGCTTATGAACATCCTCAATTTTTTTTTTCTCTCTCTCTCTCTCTCTCTCTCTCTCTCTCTCTCTCTTGCACGCAAACACACACACATCAAACTAGCATTGGGATTGAAGCCAAAGTTTAACAAGCCTATCCACACAGCTTTCACATATATATATATATATGAATGAGTACAGCCAGCACAACATGTGTGCGCTTCTGGCGCTGGATGCTGGACGAGGGCGGAGACAGATAAAGACAGCGCAGTACTTTGCATGAGAATGTGCATACAGACATAATACACTCGCCCCCCCCCCACACACACACGTGCACGCATAATACACACACACACACACACACACACACAAGCATAAATACAGGTGTGTACGGAGAAGGATCTGACTGTAGCTTCGATGATGAAGATGATGATGGTGGTGGTGGTGGTGGTGGTGGTGGTGTTGGCAGTAATGAGCAGACAGGATGATGGTATTGGTGGTGGTGGTGGTGGTGAGTGTGTTGGCAGCGACGACGGGGGAGGTGGGGGGGGGGGCTTGGGAGGTGGGGCGGGGCGCGATCGTTGCGATTGTGAGATGGTGTCGAAACAGGATGTAGGAAAAAATACTTGAAAGGGCAAAGAGTTAAAAAAGTGAACGGTGATACCAACACGACGCACAGATGCATGCAATGTGTCTGTTGTATTTTGTAACAGAACAAATGGAAAAGGGAAGGGTTTGCGGGGGGGGGGGGGGTGAAATGAGAGAGAGAGAGAGAGAGAAAGAGAGAGAAAAAGAGAGAGAGATAGAAAGAGAGAACTGATAGAAAAGTTTTAAAAAAGAAAACTAAATCTGTTGAAAATAAGGAGTAGATTGAAGGGCAGAGGATGGATATACATAATATATGTATGTGTGTGTGTGCATGTATGTATATGTATATCATCATCATCATCATCGTTTAACGTCCGCTTTCCATGCTAGCATGGGTTGGACGATTTGACTGAGGACTGGTGAAACCGGATGGCAACACCAGGCTCGTGTATATGTATATATATATATATATATATATATATATATATATATATATCTCATCATCATCATCATTTAACATCCTTTTTCTCATGCTGGCATGGGTTGGATCATTTGACAAAGGCAGATGAGTCAGAGGGCTCTACCAGGTTCTATGTCTGCTTTGTGTGTGTGTGTGCATATATATATATATATATAAAATCATCATCATCATCATTGCCAGCATTCAACATCCGTTTTCCATGCTGGCATGGGGTGAATGATTTGACAGGAGCTGACCAGCTGAAGAACTACCCAGACTCCATGTCAGTTTTAGCAGGGTTTCTACAAACTGGATGCCCTTCCTGATGCCAACCATTCTACAGAGTGTACTGGGTGCTTGTATGCAGCACTAGCACAGGTGCGTTTACATGGCACTAGTACCCATGAGCTAGTAAGGTTTGAGGGTTTCGTGCATTAGTACTTATCAAATTAATGCACAAAACTCTCAGACACTGTTGCTTCTGCTAAATATCAATAAATAAATGTGTGTGTGTGTGTGTGTGTGAGCACATGCATGTGTATGTATAGAGGCGTTTGTACTGATAAATTCTGCAAACCAAAAATTGTATTTTCATCAAAGTAGAATTGAATTATTTAAAAATTTTTGTCTGAGAAATTACACATAGGAGATCCCACACACGTTTTCTGGATGTATATGTGATATGACCAGTTTATGACTTTATGACAGTGAGAACTCCTGTATGCTAGCATAATTGTTTAGCCAAATGTGCAGATGATTTACGAAAGAAATTCTAGACATGGACACAAAACCTAGAATCAAAAGTTGTCAAAGTAAACATATGAAGCGTTGCAGTTTTTAAGCTGTCAAGACAGGAGAAAATATACACACTGGGTTCATGTCAGCAAACTAGAGCTGCCATCTAGGTCAAGTAAAAATTATGAGAATGATTATTAAAAGCAGAAAAACTGAGAATGTGGTTAGCTTAAATGCAGGTGGCCACTAACTGCTTGGCACCGAAATCACCCTTATTTATAAGCTCTGTAAAGAAACTTTCAAGCAATTTCTAGAAAGATACATCACACAATGTCTTGTTACTGAATGGTCCATAACCTGGCTGATCACATGAAAAAGCTGTTGTTAAACTGTGATTTTAAGTTGGCAATTTGTTGATTTAGTTTACAATCTTGCTACAGTTTTAATAATTTGGAAAGAAGACAACATAAGGGAAATGGCCATACTCAATATGCAGAAAAGGAATATGTAGAAATTCAATATAGTGTACTTTGCCAGTGCCGCTGGACTGGCTCCTGTGCAGGTGGCACGTAAAATACACCATTTTGAGCATGGCCGTTGCCAGTACCGCCTGACTGGCCTTCGTGCCAGTGGTACGTAAAAGCACCCACTACACTCTCGTATTGGTTGGTGTTAGGAAGGGCATCCAGCTGTAGAAACTCTGCCAGGTCAGATTGGAGCCTGGCGTAGCGATCTGGTTCACCAGTCCCCAGTCAAATCGTCCAACCCATGCTAGTATGGAAAGCGGACGTTAAACGATGATGATGATGATGATGAACGATGATCACCTCTGTAGTGCTGGTGCCTTGGTAGAATGCATCCAGTACACTATGGAAGGTGGCTAGCATTAGGAAAGGCATCTAACTTCAGAAATCATACTAAAACTGGAAGAAGTATGATGTGAGCCTCTGATCCATTTAAGAGAGCAGTAAATCCAAACAAGAATTCACTTGCATTGTGACTGTCCAGCCCATGTCAACAGGGAAAGTGGACAAAAGATGATGATGATGTATATGTATATATGCACATATAAAGTGTTTAGTCCATATTAGCCATCATAGCGAAGGCCATGCTGGAGCTTAGATCTGAATGCAAACATATTTCTAATATTCATTCTTTTGTATAATTAATTTAATGATTTATATAACATGTAGCTTGACGAACACATGTTTAGCCTTGAGTGAATAGACTTATGATTAAAGGCATTCTAGCCATGACCATCCCATCTGCTTTTGTATCAGAGGTAACATTATCTATCTTTCCTTTTGCTAAGATATTGGGTGGGGCAAATGTGTTGAAGGAAATTTAATTACTATTTCCAGCACCCAAGTGACCACACCAAGATCACCATGACATTTCTGGTAGAGCTGGGATCACCATGGCATTTCCAGTAGAACTAGGATACAACAATACTTTCTCTATAATTGGAAGAAAGGCGTCCAAGAAAAAGAATAAAATAAGAAAAAAAAACACAAAAAATCCTCAAACAATTGTTATTTTGCTTAGTAATCATTTAAAGAAACAAACTTCAACTGATTAGCTACAGTAGTTACTGAAATATCAGATCTCCTACTCAAACAAACAAACAAGAGAAAACAGAGGCAATTAATTTTTGGGGTGATTTATGTTCAATGGAACAATAGAAATGGTGCACAAAAAGACAACAACAGCAAAAACCAAAATGCGACAAAGGAAATGAATAGATAAAAAGGAAAAGCCAAACAACAACAACAACAACACTGCCCACTTTCCGTCTATACATACAAATCCGGTGATTTTATCAGCTGCTACTTATGAATTTTGTTGTAGTTTGAAAGATTCCATTGAACAAGAAACTCGCCAACCTCATAAATGTGTGTGTGTGTGTGTGTGTGTGTGTGTGTGTGTGTGTGTGCGCGTGCAGACACAAACACAAAGACACACCCCGGAAAGATGAAATACAAAGTCGACCTCAGCAAAATTTGAACTCACAACCTAATAACATACAAAAAGTTGCTAAGCGCTTTTGTCTGTATTTCAAAGTGTATTGAGGGATTGTCACTTGTAGGGGAAGTTATCACATAACGGCAAAAGCTTAGATTTCATAAATGCTTTGACATTTGTGACAAACCAGGAGGGGCAAGTTGAAGAGATTTTGGAAAAGCTTGAGGAATTGTGGTCATGAAGTGTAACCCTTCAGCATTCAGATTATTTTCCCAAATGTAACACTTATTTTCATTCTTTTATTTTGTTCCAGTCATTTGAGTGTGGCTAAGCTGGAGCAACCCTTTGAAAGGTTTTAGTCAAACAAACTGACCCCAGGATTTATTTTTTTAAAGCCTAGTACTTATTTCGAATCTTTGTGGTTTTCCTCACTGTCTACAATTTTGTTCCAGTTGTTTTCAAATTTGGTGTATGGATCAAGTTTTGTATAATAAATATGAAAATGAAATTCATTATTCTTATAAATCCATAATTAAAAAATTACTAGCCTTTAAAATTTGCAAAATTTGGGTATTTTAGCCAATCAGAAGCAAGTATTTTACGCATCACTGTGGTGAAGAACTCTGTTTCCATAGTAACCAAAGCATAGAAGCACCACGTGTTTTATAAATGTTTGTTGTCCTAACAGAAAGAATTCGATTCTAGAACGTTATAGAGATTTTACATACATATTTATATATACATATATTTACATATATCCGTACATATATCCGTACATACATATATATATATATATATATATATATATATATACATACACACACACATATATATATATATATTGCTTACAACGTTGAGGGTTCCAGTTGGTCCGATCAACGGAACAGCCTGCTCGTGAAATTAACGTGCAAGTGGCTGAGCACTCCACAGACAAGTGTACCCTTAACGTAGTTCTCGGGGATATTCAGCATGACACAGTGTGACAAGGCTGACCCTTTGAAATACAGCTACAACAGAAACAGGAAGAAAGAGTGAGAGAAAGTTGTGGTGAAAGAGCACAGCAGGGTTCGCCACCATCCCTTGCTGGAGCCTCGTGGAGCACTTAGGTGTTTTCGCTCAATAAACACTCACAACACCCGGTTTGGGAATCGAAATCGTGATCCTATGACCGCGAGTCCGCTGCCCTATAACCACTGGGCCATTGCGCCTCCACTATATATATATATATATATATATATATATATATAGGAAAATGAAAAAAAGCCAGAATGCTGAACTGGAAGCATAATTTAATAAAGATTTTTTCTAACCGGTTTTCATTGCGAAGAAGCAAATTATCAAGAAGGAGGAGAATGAAAATTTCATTCTCCTTCTTCTTGATAATTTGCTTCTTCGCAATGAAAACCGGTTAGAAAAAATCTTTATTAAATTATGCTTCCAGTTCAGCATTCTGGCTTTTTTTCATTTTCCTATTATTTCTCCACGTGCGGTTAACACAACCCCACTATTTACTGACTTATATATATATATATATATATATATCTACATACATATATATACATATATACATGCATATATATACATAGGTATATATGTAGAAAAGGTAAGGTGGTGGGAAATCCATTTCAGGTAAATGGAGAGGACAACCCATGGGTTTCAGAACAGGAAGTAAAGAATCTAGGACAAGGCCAACTGAATGACAATTATTATGATGCAAGAGAACAACTGGCTCAAAGAGGTTGATAGGACATAGGTTCTTGGAAAAGCAAAGCTGTGGTGGTGTGAGTTTGAGTCGCGACCACATGATGTGAGAACTTTGTATAAGAGGTGCTTTGTATGCGTGTGAAAAGAATGAGTCTGTGAGGGGGGGGGGGTGTTCACCATATCTCCAGGAAAGCAATGACCATATGCTATAACCATTTTCAGAAGAGCACCATATGCTCACTAGAGGGAACGATTTATCATATGTCTTTCACCATTTATTATTCATTCATGAGAGAGGGAGAGGCATAGATTGATAAAGAGTGAGAGAGAGAGAGAGAGAAAGATAGATAGATTGATAGAGACAAAGAGAGATAGAAAGAGAGAGAAGGAAGAGACAGATAGATGAATAGCGAGAGAGAGTCACTATGCTTTTATACAGAGTGCAACTTTGAAATAAAAAAAAGCAAACAAACAGAACCCCCTAATTATAATACTAATGGAGAATATTGACAAACTTATAATAACACTAAAGGAAATGAGCAGACTGATTTTAATTTCCCCCAGAATCAAACTAGAAAAGTCGAATAAATAAGTAAATAAACATCTTCATACATAAACAACAACAAGAAAACAAAACTGGGAGGGAAAAAAAAAAAAAAAGCTTGGAAGTTGTAAAACTGTTATTTCCTGCATCAATGCTGAAGAGAAAGAAAGAGAAAGAAAGAAAAGAAAGAAAAAAAAAAGCGTCTGAAAATGGAGTGATTCAGATGGGAAGAAATATTATACCCTTTATGTGAGAAGACAGAGTTGCTTTTGGGATTTTTGACTGCTGTCTTGTGAAAAAGACACTTTTTTTTAAAAATTTATTTAGCCCCCCACCCCTTCGGTCATGAATGATGACAGGATGCACCTAGAAAGTTCCCCTCCGAGGCACAAGTCTGGGCAAAGTTGTTTATGGAAGACCAGCAGCTGCCCATGCATACCGGTCTCCCCTGTCCATGTCATTAAATGTACATAGGGTAAAGGATAAAGACCTCCTTTAGTCATGGATGATCATGGGATTGCACCTAGAAAGAGTTACTCTTCCAGGCTCAAATCTGGGCAAGGTTATTTTATGGAAGACCAGCCATCAACCATGCATACCAGCCACCCGTTTTCCATGTTATTATATGTACATAGGGTAAAGACCTCCTTTAGTCATGGATGACCATGGGATTGCACCTAGAAAGAGTTCCCCTTCCAGGCTCAAATCTGGGCAAGATTGTTTTATGGAAGACCAGCCATCACCCATGCATACCAGCCACCCGCTCTCCACGTCATTATATGTACATAGGGTAAAGGGTAAAGACCTCCTTTAGTCATGGATGACCATGGGATTGCACCTAGAAAGAGTTCCCCTTCCAGGCTCAAATCTGGGCAAGATTGTTTTATGGAAGACCAGCCATCACCCATGCATACCAGCCACCCGCTCTCCACGTCATTATATGTACATAGGGTAAAGGGTAAAGACCTCCTTTAGTCATGGATGACCATGGGATTGCACTTAGAAAGTTCCCCTCCAAGGCACAAGTCTGGGCAAGATTGTTTTATGGAAGACCAGCCATCACCCATGCATACCAGCCACCCGCTCTCCACGTCATTATATGTACATAGGGTAAAGGGTAAAGACCTCCTTTAGTCATGGATGACCATGGGATTGCACTTAGAAAGTTCCCCTCCAAGGCACAAGTCTGGGCAAGGTTGTTTTATGGAAGACCACTAATCACCCATGCATATCAGTCACACCTCCCAATGCCACTGATGTTATCTAAAGGAAAAGCAAAGGCTGATACAGCTTGACACCAGTCACGTCACAGCTCATTTCTACAGCTGAGTGAATTGGAACAACGTGAAATAAAGTGTCTTGCTCAAGAACACAACACAGCCTGGTCCAGAAATCAAACCCGCAACATCACAAACAGAAATATGGTAACAAAAGGGTTAACATCAACCATTTGGTTGTCCATAGGTAGACATTTTAGAAAATACATTAAACTGTTATATTCATTTTACAATTATATCTCGAGGTCTTCAAATTTTCGTTGGACTTCTGTGACCTGGTCACTGACATAGTTCCATAGTAGCTCGTTAAAATGAGTAATTGCCAAGTCTCTTTTTTTTTTTCTTTTTTTTTTTTTATTAATCTCAAGAGATTTTATTATTTACCTTTTTTTTTTTGAAATTTTTGTTTTGTTTTTGTTGAACTTTTGGAAATATGGGTCTGTGGTATAGTTGTTTGACCTCCTGTCATGAGTCAGTGTTAGTCACTTTTAGGTTGTAGTCTCTTGTTGGCTTTTGATTTGTGCTTTGTACTTGGCAGCAAGCAACTAATTTTCAAGATCTGCATTGGAATTGTGTCAGTGACAAAAGTTACAGTGATGTGACCAGACTTTTAACAGTTCAAAGAAAGTAAAAGCGAAAAACGGTTTTTCTGTGTTAAGTGACTGAAATGGTTTCTCCACAACATAATTCTTTCAATTTCAACAGATTATATCAGATCAGTCATTAACCAAATAAATACAAAACACATTCAAACACCAATGAGGTCTTCAACCTAATAGTGACCAACACTGACCCGTGTCAAGAGGTCAAACTGCAATACAATCAACTCATTATTTCCAAAAGTTCAACAAACACACAACAAAAATTTCCAAAAAAGTAATGAAAAATTTCTTGAGGCCAATAAAAACTTGGCAATTATCCAATTTCTTTTGCTGCAATGCAACTGTCAGCGACCAGGTATGTCAGGCATATTAGCCAGGTTTTGTTAGAGGGAAAGGTGCCAGGCTATGCATTTTGAAACAGTCATTATAATTTTTTATTTTTTTATTTTAAGCCAGGTACTTATTCTATCAGTCATTTTTGCTGAACCACTAAGTTATGGGGATGTAAACAAACCAACACCAATTGTCAAGCAGCGGTGGGGAACAAACACAGACACAAATGTGTGCGTGTGTATGTACACACACACACACACACAACAGGCTTCTTTCGGTTTCTTATTTCTTTATTGCCCACAAGGGGACAAACAAGGACAGACAAAAGGAATTAAGTCGACCCCAGTGCGTAACTGGTACTTAATTTATCGACCCCGTAAAGACAGACGAAATACCGCTAAGCATTTCGCCCGGCATGCTAATGTTTTCGGCCAGCTTGCTGCCTTACTTTTCGTTCAGTTTCTGTCTACCAAATCCACTCGCACAGCTTTAGTTGCCTTAAGGCTATAGTAGAAGACACTTGCCCAAGGTACCATGCAGCGGAACTGAATCCAGAACCATGTGGTTGGAAAGCAAGCTTCTCACCCCACACCCACACCTGCATATCAGGAACACTAAACAACCACCATCACAGAATTTCAATATTTCTAATTCCTGGATGCGGTTTTATAGCCTCGAGTCAGCAATCTGTCACCATATAAAAATGTCAGAACTAACATCCTTATGTACTTAGCTTCACTGTGAAATTAACCCCAATCAGGGCCCTTTTGGCAGCTTGCAATGTCGATCAAATCAAATGGTTTTCTTATGTAACAACTCATCCACAGAAATGAATCTACTTCTTCCCAAGATGTTGAGTATTTGTTCTATAGTTTGTAGAATGGTATTCTACTGTAATCATCAACATTTAATGTGCATTTTCCATGCTGACATGGGTTGGACAGTTTAATAGGAGCCAGCAAGGCCAGGGGCTGCACCAGGTTCCATAGTCTGTTTTCGCTAGATGCTCTTCGTAACACCAACCACTTTACAAATTGTACTGGGTGCTTTTTACATGGCACCATCACCAGTGCTTTTTACAAGGTACCATCACCAGTGCTTTTTATGTGGCACCAGCACTTTCTAATTAAATGCAAAATATATAAATAAAGAAACAAAGGAAATAATAAATAAATAAATATACTTACCAAAGAATTTGGCTTCAGATGGAAGGACAGGTTCAAATGGAGTTGAAGCAAATGAGTGGAATGGATCCCCGTAGGAATTGAATTTCTCATAGTTTCGTATTTGTGAAAAGTTATGGTTGAAGGTTTGAGAGGGGAAAGGGGGTTCGACTGGTCCTAATACATCATCAGTCTCTGGATCAATGTCCTCCATCTCTAATTTCATAGGAACTACAGTCATGTTGAAAAAACTTGGAGAAGCAGCCTCTTTTGCTGTGGCTGCTGGAATTTGTAATCTTGTCCGAACTGTAGCCAGAACCATGGCCATGACTCTGTCAAATGAGCAAAAATATGTCTCCCACAGAAATCGGCCCTGACGACGCATTTCTGCAATAATAGTGTCTGTATATGTACGTAGGAGAAAGTGCAGCTCTGTTATTCGAGGCTTTGGCAATATTATGATGGCTTTTTGCCAGTCTATTAGCTCACTAAATGGTAACTGTACATAATTGCCTAAAACCACAGGAATCGAGCCATACTTCAAGGCTTCCAATAGCCTGATATGTATCAAAGGAGTTGATATGAAGGAAGTATTTTTGGGTGCAATGATTAAAGTGAAAGTAGACTGCATGATAACTTCACGGCGGTACAGGTCACTCTCGCACAGTGACCACTCGCCAGCTATTGCGATTCGCTCGGGGGATGTGCGACAGGAAAACACAAACGAAAAGGGGTCTGTCTTTAAGGACTGAATCCCTTTCAGAGTATCCAGAATAATGGTGTCTAGGTTCTTATTTAGTACTTGCTCAGATATCAGACTCTTCAGTTGTCGAACCCGGTAACTTTGTTCATTGAAATCACTGTTTG
Source organism: Octopus bimaculoides (assembly GCF_046866305.1). Taxonomy (NCBI): domain Eukaryota; kingdom Metazoa; phylum Mollusca; class Cephalopoda; order Octopoda; family Octopodidae; genus Octopus; species Octopus bimaculoides. Next base: position 25,948,961 of record NC_142950.1, on the reverse strand, counting down.
CATGGCTGTTATTATTTACATTATTTTTTACACCATTATTATTGCTGTTGTTAATGTTGCTGTTGCTGTTGATGTTGTTGCTGAGATTTTCAGTGTCGGCGTTTTGCTGACCGTCAGGGTTTGGCTCAATATCTACAATGGTCTTTAAGTGACTTGCTGGCAGTGGTTTGGAGTCCGGATGTTCTCCAGCATAGCTGAGTAAATACTTCCTCTGTATTGGAGACATGTGTGTCATGTCTTTCCAGCTGGATGTACTCAGCCATGACCGAATCACTGGAGGGATGATAATGTTGAAATCACGACGGAATGAAGACGATGTGAAAAATGTGTTGACTAAGATGGCACGACCCGTATTTACATTGTTAATTAATTCGAGGTCCGACAAGCGCTTACTAAAGGATATTAAGATGTGGTTGCGGCCATCGCCACGCCAGTATGGCAATTTTAGCAACAGCAATTGCAAGGATCTTGCACGCACACCTCGGAGCTCACCAATGAAAACTATAGAAACACAAGCAATGTTCGGATCGACTGTAAGATAATCCTTTAAAAAACTGGACTGCTGAAGATTTAACAAAAGGTCAGGGTTCATGTGTTTTCCGATTAAAAATTTTTGAGGGTTGTAAATATACACAGGAAATTTCGAAATAAGGGAACAGCGAGAATAGTCAAAACAATTATGCATCTGGCAAATGCTGGGATATCTTGGTAAAGGTATGTAGAGACTATCTGAAGCATTAGGGCGGATGATTTTCGGGGCAAGCAACAGAGGGACATTTTGCTTGGTTATTTCTTCTTTCTCCATTTTTACTTGGGCGATTGTGATTTTTAGACGTTCTAAATCTCTTCTCAGTTTTTCATGCTCATTCTTCAGTCTTTGAATGTTCGTATTGTAACCTGAGAGTTCTGCTTGCAGGTGCTGGCGCTTGCTTTCTAATAATCGCAGTTCGTTGTTGACAGACGCACGAATTTGCTTCAGCTCACTGACATGCAAGCAAAGGTCAATCTTTTCCAGCTTTTCATTGTCTTCGCCCAAATGGTTCGGTTTGGAATGTGACTGATCACCTTCACTGCTGGCATTATCACCACTGATTTTAGATAGATAATAATGGGAAAGGAAAATTAGAAGTGCGAACACCAGCACCAGGAATGTGATCAAACGAAACAAATTCCGATATGTAACTCGGGCAAAGCAAGCCCTTTGCTTGAGGAGGTCAAGATTCAACATATTAAGTAAGAATATGGGAGATCTGGCTACAGCGCATCACAAATAGAAGTGGATTTGGGTAACTCAGGGTTAAAAGTTTGTGATTGATTCTTATGAGATACAATGGTAAGTGCATTGTTTAAGTATGAAAAAGACTTATTTTAATATAACTTTATCTGTGATGCTTTTCCCAACCAGTATATCTCTCTTTTTTATTTTCCTGTTTCAGAGCGTTTGATGAAAAAAACAATGACTAAAATGAAATCAATGGATGTGACATATTATTACGATGGTGGAATATCTCCAGTAAACTGTCGCGTGTTTTCAACGAGGTTAAAAAACGAATGTAAAGTATTTATAATCCATTTAAAACTATCGTTATATAATGCTGAAATTATATATGCATTAGAAAAGATATTCAATAATATATACAGTTCTCGAATAAAGTACGATTTGGTTGACTTTAGCATAAAGTATATAAAGTAAAAAAAGATATGAATTAGGAATAATTCTTCAATTTTTGGTGTACACAATAACATCATGGATTCCAAACAGAGAAGAGAAAAAAATAAAAAATAAAAAAAACTTATTTTAACTAATCAATATGTAAGATTATTATATATATATATATATAATATTGGATAGATGAAGATAATATTGGTTAAGATGAAAGGGAACCATAAAAATTGTTTAGTATTATATTCCCAAGAGGCCTTTAAATACAATATTCAGTCTATATTTACAGATGATGCCAGCAAATCCCTGTACGTTTCATATTAGAGCTTCATGTGATTCTTACACATAGGTCCAAATAGCCCAAACTGTTTGCAATTAGTGGCACAAAATAAAAAGTACTCAATATACCAGATAGAGTAACTATATTTTAAGTAGAATTCTTTGTTGATATGCCATCTGATGAATGCTTCTCCAGTGTGAAACTTGAAGTAATGGGGAAGCTGTCAACTGAAATACCAATTATATGCGTATGTGCGTGTATGTAAGTGTGTGCGCATGCGAGTACATGTATTTGTTATATATTTTCTTTAAATTAGTAAACAAAAAAATTATTTTCAAACTCCGTAAGAAATTGCTGTAATTTTATGTGTCCAGCTATACTAAAAAAAAAAAAAAAAAATGATGTGATAGCATTTTAAAACTGGCCCAAAATAGATATGAAGACAAAATGACTGAAGATGGATTGGTTAGCGAATGGAAAATAAGAACAATGCAGTTAGGATACAAGACGTAACAAGAAAGATAGAGAGGGAAAGAGAGACAGGGAGAATGAAAGAGGGATCATGAGTCTTTAAATGAAGTAACTTGACTGGTGAATGGATACAACATGAGAAATCTTGATCCCAGTCCGGACTTTGGAATTACCAGTTTTCTAAGACAACTCCTCTTAGGTAAAACCATCAGGGAATTGTTAAACATGATTGGTCCATTAGTCAAAATATTCTTCAGAATTGATTCCATTGCAAGTAAATAGAAGCGGATGTGATGTTATTGCCAGGTAGAAAATGGTTTGTGAGATGCTGGTTATCATTTTGTTTGTAAAGATCTGCCTTGAGATTATCGAAGTTTTCTTTCTTTTAAACTTTGCTGTTAATTTTCTGGAAAAAAAAAAGAAAAGAAAAAAAGAAAAGAAATTAATGTGGCAAATAAATACAGAATACTTTAGGAAAAAATTAAAATTTTCAAATAAGAAAGTAAAGGTAAATCTTTTCCATTTTTATTCAATTGATTTTTAATGATGATTTAAAAAAGAAATCCCAAAAGATTTTGGTTTCCGAGGCTATAGTAGAAGACAATTGCCCAAGGTGCCATGCAGTGGGACTGAACCCAGAACCAGGTGGTTGGTAAGCAAGCTACTTACCACACAGCCACTCCTGATATAGGCCTACTCAAAGTACAAACGTATGCATATGCTTTATGAGATATGTCGACCACAATCGCTTAATTACATAAAGAGGAGTCGGAGTCAAAGTTTTTTGCTTCAACTCCACAGCCCATTTTTAAACATTGAATGGCTAAAGGGGTCCACCAGAATAGAATAGTAATCAACGGGGTCCAGAGAAACAACAGATGAGAATAACAGATATTTTGGCTCATTGAGAAAAGTCTGGCAGAATTAACAGGTTAAGCATTAACCCATTAGCATTTCAATTGGCCATATCAGGCCCAAATATTTTAGCTGTTTCATGTTCAAACCAGCCATATTCAACCTCTCACACCTATCCTACAATGTCATCCTAAAACTAAATGATCACAATGAAATTTGAAAGCTATGAGTTAAGGCATAATTAATTAAAACCATTGTGAATAAATAAGCAAAGCATCTAAGAGAATAATCTGAATGCTAAAGGGTTAAATTAAATATATATGCCTTCCTGGCACGTGAAAAAACATTCGAGCGAAGTCGTTGCCAGTGCCGCTGGACTGGCTCCTGTGCAGGTGGCATGTAAAATACACCATTTTGAGCGTGGCCATTGCCAGTAGCGCCTGACTGGCTTCCATGCCGGTGGCACGTAAAAGCACCCACTACACTCTCAGAGTGGTTGGTGTTAGGAAGGGCATCCAGCTGTAGAAACTCTGCCAGATCAGATTAGAGCCTGGTGCAGCCATCCGGTTCGCCAGTCCTCAGTCAAATCGTCCAACCCATGCTAGCATGGAAAGTGGATGTTAAACGATGATGATGTTGATGTTTTGTTAATGACAGTGTAAAAAATTCCAAATAAACCAACAAATATAAGATTGTATAAATCAAAATTTCAATTAGAAATTGAGAAAAAAAAAAAAAACTTTTTTGTTGTGAATCAAGAAGAGATTTGTCATCAAATGTAGAAATGGTGCTTAATGACGGTTTAATGTATAACGTGTGACATCATTTTACAGTGGAATTCAAGGGCCCTTATCTGACAAGGAAAAGCAAGAGTGAAAAAGGAACTGACAGTGTAGTGGGAGAAAATACTTTCTGAAGTTCTAAAGGAAATGACAATCAGGAAAACTCTTAGATATCAACGGTGCTGAGGGAGTAGATATTCAATTATGTTTATGGGATTCTTTTTTAATGAGTGGTAAGTGTACTTAAATGGTAGGTGGGCTGGTATTAAGTCTATATACACTCAGATGCTTCAATTCAATAAAACAATTAGAGTGTGAAGATATTTTTAGAGGACAAACAGACTGTGAGCAGTTTAAGAGAAAAGGAACAAATGAGTAAATAGTTAAGTACATACAAGTACCTTGACCTATTCTCTCTTTAATACATTAGTTACATACTTACTATTTAATCCCGTGAGGACACATGGCTGAGTGGTTATGATGTTGCACTTGTAATTATGAGATCGTTGTTTCAATTCTTGGAGAGGGCGGTGCATTGTGTTCTTGGGCAAAAACACTTTAATTCACATTGCTCTGCAATCACTTTGATATCTGACACGTGGCACAGGGAGCACCTGTTCAGGTAACATCAGTTTGATGGAGAGAATGAGGAGCTAATGTATGGCACACATATATTTGACCACTATAGACAAATCATTCGTGCAGGTTGTTCAAAAACCGTCTTTCTTGAAAAATTAGAGGTGGGCATAATGACTATCATCATTAGACCCACCTCTAAATGATGTCTCACTGTCTCGAGTGTTCAGACTATATTTATCTTCTGAAACAATAATATATGATTTGCGGAAGAGCTGGCTGCTGCTGTCTTTGAAAAGTGCTTAATATACAGAAAACAAGACGGTAACAACTGGAAAGTGTTTTATCATATTAATGACCTGTAGGGACATTTTCCATTATACAACCATAATATACTACAAAGTATATTAAACGTTTTTATAAGTCAATACTGTGTTCTACTGTGTTAGCAGTGCTATTAAATCACTTGTTAAGGTTATACTCTTTTACTTGTTTCAGTCATTTGACTGTGGCCATGCTGGAGCACTGCCTTTAATTGAGCAGATTGACCTCAGGACTTATTCTTTGTAAGCCTAGTACTTATTCTATCAGTCTATTTTGCTGAACCGCTAAGTTACGGGGATGTAAACACAACAGCATCGGTTGTCAAGCGATATTGGGGGGACAAACACAGACACACACATACATACATATATATATATATATTATATATACGATGGGCTTCTTTCAGTTTCCGTCTACCAATTCCACTTGCAAAGCTTTGGTCAGCCGAAGGTGCCATCCACCAGTAGGATTGAGCTCAGAACCATGTGGTTGAGAATCTTATAACACAATTACACCTGTGCATCTATATATGTGTGTGTGTGTGTGTGTGTGTGTGTGTGTGTGTGTGTGTGTGTGTGTGTGTGTGTGTGTGTGTGTGTGTGTGTATATATAATGTACTTTTCCGTGAGGATAAGATCATCAAAAAAAGTACTCCACCTGATGAGAGATAAGTATTATATAACAGACACACGTTTTTATGTGCAACTAATAGTTTCATACATTGAGAAATACCTGGAGCATACTCGTCAGACACAAACCACATACCATAACAAAATAAAAAATTGAATGAGAAAAAACATATATTGTGTCTATCAAATGTCTATTAAATGATATCCATGTATTTTGAATTTACACTAATTCTTGATTCCATTACACATAAGACCACCTCTAACTTTGTGATATGAAACATTTTGTTTCAAAGTGTTCATATTGGAATTAAAAACTGTTATCATAGTTTTAACAAAGAATGCTTCAGTTTAAGTTATGCTACAAACAGCAGTTTAACAATAAGGAAGTTAGTTGAAATGCATAAGGACTGTATTATATTACAGATATGGTCATTATTATGAAACTATTTACTTTTCATGTGAAAACTTTGAGAATGAAAAGTTTTGTATCATAGAAATCAGGCGGCTTGTTATCAAAATAGTTATAGTTTTAGAATTACATTACTACGTCTAAGTTCCACGAACTAGAGCAAAAGTTCTTATCTCATTCAGGGTGGAATTTCCTTTCAGGATATCATGAAATCTTATGAGAATAAACCTAAGGAAACATATGAATGGTATTTGTTTGCAGCTTATAATGTATACACACAGATACATACACATATTTATATCCTTATCTAAACGAACCTTATTATATGATGTATGCAAACTCAAGGAAGTAACTGCAAGCTTAAATATCATTTATATGTGATTTTAGATAAATTTTTTTTAAATTGTCAAATATATTATTTAGGGCAAAATTTTTTAAAATGCATAAATGAGTGGTTAAGAAGTTTTCTATGCAATTCCATAGTCTCTGCTTCCACAGCCTGACATTTTAGGCAAGGGTCTTGTAACATAGCCTTAGGCTGATCAATGCCTTGTGAATGAAATTGGAAGGTAGACTATGAGGAGACTTGTATGTATGTGAGTATACATTTTAATTTTTCACCATAGGCGCAGGAGTGGCTGTGTGGTAAGAAGCTTGTTTCCCAACCACATGGTTCCAGTTCAGTCCTACTGTGTGGCACCTTGGGTAAGTGCCTTCTACTATAACCTTGGGCTGACCAAAGCATTATGAGTGGATTTGGTAAATGGAAGCTGAAAAAAGTCCACTGTATACATGACCATCGTCCATTTTTCTTTTTCTCATTTGACCATCTTTCTTTTCCTCCAGGACCTTCTAACTCTCTCTTCTATCTTTTCTCTTTTCAAAGAAAATATTTCTCCAGCATTCGCTATTTTACCCTCGTTCTGGTCTAACGATCCTCCAATGTTTGTTTTTGTTCAGTTTCCTTGTATGTCACCACTGTCCTGTTTCTGTTCCCAACTTTGACCCTCCATAAATCCCAAATTTTATTTTGGTATTTATGGGAGCAACTGCCTTCGAAGACTCATATTGTTGTTCAATGCTCAAAATGAGTAGATAAACAACCGACAACTGATGAAAGGGTGTTCTTTGTGTTACTTGTCCTGTTTTCCATTTTTTCTCTCGTTTGCATATTCAACTCATTTGTTTTTGCATTTCATGTTGTTTACAGTTGAATTTCATATTGAGTTTTTTTTAATTTTCTCAGCTACAGGTAACCATACAAAGATGCCCATACCTAAAGCATTTTAAAGAGAGGAAGGGCTTTGCACTGGGCAAATCTTACTCTCGAAACAACACATGCATTTGCTTAAAAAGAAGAGCTAATCAACATTGTTAGATGCAAATGAAGTTGCAGACGCTATATCAGAATTTTCCATTACTTAGAGAGATGTCTAAACAAGGATTTGGAGTCTCTCACTCCGAGCTGTTGATGGCCGTTGACTCTTGTTGAATTCATCAACCGTTTGACACGTTTTGTATTTCTTCCTGCAGGGTGTTCTACAAAAACCACTCCCCTTACCTACCAGACTTGATAGGATTGCCAGTTTAGTTGCCACAGGCCTGAGCATGTGACAGGCTGTATTGGGTTACGTGTTACAAGTTGCACCAAAATTGCTTAAATGCTAAATTTCAGATTTTAATATTAACCTTTTTGTCACCAAATTTTTGTTGAGAATGAACTAAGTATGTTTCAATTAATTTTCAAAATAATGGAAAATATAGGGAAATAACCTGGAGGGTTTTAATTTAGATTGCTAAAAAACAGGAAGTTTGTATCCTAGAGCCGGAAGGAGGTCTCAGGCAGATATGTAGCAAACAGTTCAATTCAACACGTTCTGATGGAATAAGTGAATATTAAAAGTGTAGACAAATTTATTATGGAGTTAGTTTTGACTGGGACATAAAATAATCCTTTCTTCTATAAGCACATTCATTTGATTGTGGCCATGCTGGAGCACTGCCTTGAAGATGTTTTTTTTTAGTTGAACAAATTGACCCCCAGGATACATTTTCTTTTTAAAGCCCAGTACTAATTTTATTGATTCCTTTAGCTGAACCACTAAGTTACAGGGACGTAAACATACCAAAACTGGTTGTCAAGTAGTAGTGGGAGACAAACACATGCACACACATAGATATATACATATATTCTTTAGGTCTTTTACATGTTTCAATCATTTGATTGCAGCCATGCCTTGAAGGGTTTTAAAAATTGAACTGCTAAGTTACAGGGACATAAACACACCAACACCAGTCGTCAAGTGGTGATGGGGGTGGGACAAACACAGACACAACATATAAACACACACGCAAACATATACGACAAGCCCTTTTCAGTTTCCATCTACCAAATCCACTCGCAAGGCTTTGGCCGACCTGGGGCTATAGTAGAAGACACTTGCCCAAGGTGCCACACAGTAGGACTGAACCCAGAACCATGTGGTTGGGAAGCAAGCTTCTTACCACATAACCACAAGAAAAGTAAAAGGAAGAACAGAGGGAGGAAAACAGGAAACACAAACTGCACCAAATTTACAATATATATATATATACATATACATACATATATATAAATATGTAAGTGCATCTGTGTGTAGGTGTGTGGGACTTGATTTTGTATGTCCTCATTAATACTGATGACCAAACCATGGTGGTATTGTTTACATTCTGTAATAAACAAATGTTGCATAGCTCAGCAGACATGTGTGATTCTGGTAGAGTGAGAAATGCCATACAAGCAAAGCAAGTGTGGGCTGGTGAAAGGAAGAGCATCCGGCTGCAGTAAACCTAATGCAGTAAGAAAAGACAGATGTAAAAATGATGGTGCATTTTTGTGTGCGTGTGTGTGTGTATATATATGGCGGTGAGCTGGCAGAATCGTTAGCACGCTGGGCGAAATGCTTAGCGGTGTTTCGTCTGCCGTTACGTTCTGAGTTCACATTCCGCCGAGGTCGACTTTGCCTTTCATCCTTTCGGGGTCGATTAAATGAGTACCAGTTACGCACTGGGGTCGATGTAATCGACTTAATCCCTTTGTCTGTCCTTGTTTGTCCCCTCTGTGTTTAGCCCCCTGTGGGCAATAAAGAAAATATATATATATATATATATATATATATATATATATATAGTGAGTTCAAAGAAGAAAAATGACAAAAAAAACAACGCGAGCACATGATACAGATATTGTGTTACTGGACGCACAGGAAAGGAAAATATGGAGAGAGAGAGATAGAGAGATAGAGAGATAGAGAGAGAGAAAGAAAGATATATATACAGATAGATAGATCAATACACAGATACATAGATAGATATGAGTATTACATTAAAAAAATTAGAAACATTTGATTCTTAAAATATAAACACATTTATACATATATTAATATTGTGTTTAGGCAAAAGTTTTGCGATATATTGGTAACTTTATTTGGTTTATTTGTCAAGTTGCAACAGAAGCAACCTTAGCATTTGAAGTAGAGGCCATTGTGTCGCACAGTCTGAAGCCACCTTTCTGTCGTTTCTTTAATCCCCACCTGATACTAGTTCTTGTCCTTCGAGGCAAAGAACTCCTTTACTGAAGTTTCCACCTCCTCTTAGCTGATGAAGGGTCACGAGCGTAGGAAATGAGCCATGGATTGGAACAACTAATAATCCGAGGCAGATATTTTCTGCAATTCTAATGTGCATAAGTAGTGGTTAAACAAGAGCCAGCTTCCTGAAACTGTCATTAAACATGGGCATTTTGAACACAAGGTGCATCCGATAGATTTATGAATGACAAATAAATCAAACAGGTTACCAAAATATTGCAAAACTTTTGACTCACAATATATTGGGTTGTCCGGAAAGTTTGTGCCGATTTATAGTAGGTTACTTTTTGACTTATTTACCATGAAACCACCCCAATTCAGGGAAGAGGGTATTTTCAAGTTAAAGGAAAGATGGAGATGCATTGTGCAACAAAATGGTTCATATTTGGTTGATTAAAAATGTAATGGCAAGTATTTATTGACCTTCTTCTTTCCTTTAAAAATCGGCACGAACTTTCCGGACAACCCAAAATATATATATATATATATATATATATATATATATATATATATACATACACACACACATACATACACACCACACTCATATGTACACTCCCACACTGTATATATTGGCATATAAAATGACCTTTCAACCTTAAAATAATCATTACAAAGTAGGGGGCATAGCTTATACTCCAGGTATGAATTGTGAATCTTAAATCCTATGGTGTACAGAAAGTTGGCTGATAGCTGATCACAAGTATGGTAGCTACTGACATGTCTTGTATGCATGTAGTCACTATGTAAGCCAATATATATGGTGTATATATGTATGTATAATATTCAAATAGGAAATAGAAGCAGTGTTAGTCTAATAAACATTATCAACCACACATATATTTAACATATATGCTTTGTGTATTTATATGCATGTGTATATATATATATATATATATATATATATATATATATATACATACGTATATGTGTGCATATGCATACATATTTATGTGTGTGTGTGTGCGTGTGTGTGTGTGCATGTGCATCTCTTCTAGCTTTACCTTGTTTCAGTCATCTTACTGTGGCCATGCTGGAACACCACCTTGAAAGGTTTTTAGTCAAACAAATTAACCCCAAGACTTTTTTTTATTTTAAAGCCTAGTACTTTTTCTATCAGGCTCTTTTGCTGAAATGCTAAGTTATGGGGACGTAAACGCATCAATACCAGTCGTCAAGAAGTGAGGGGGGGGGGTACAAACACAGATACAAAAGACACACACACACACACATAAATATAAGCATATCCACAAATACATACATATATATATATACATAATTACATACATGTATACATACACACACATATACATACACACCCACACACACATATATATATATATATATATATGATGGGCATCTTTCAGTCTCCATCTATCAATTCCACTCACAATGTTTTGGTTGGCCTGAGGCTATAGAAGAAGATACTTGCCTAAGGAGTCACACAGTGGGTCTGAACTTGGAACCATGTGGATGAGAAGAAAACTTCTTATCACACAGCCATGACAGTGCCTATATATATGTGTGTGTATACAATATATACTGTATGTGTCTGTGTGTGTGTGTGTGTGTGTGTAAATATATATATATATATATATATATATATATACACATATTATATATATATATATATATATATATATATATATATATATATATATATATAGTAAAAGGCAAAAAAAACTTATCCACATGGGGTGAGGAGCACATATATATATACATATATACACATATGCATGCACACATTCAAATCTACTCACTACCGTATGTAGTTTATTAAATAAACATGAAGTCTGATATTTTTCTGTGAATAGAAAGGAACGAGAAAGTGTCACGTTTATGAATTTTTTCCTCTCTCCCAAATGCAATAATCAAACACATGTGAAGAGAAATGATACAGTATGCAAATGGGGGGAGGGGTGGGAAGGGATATAAAATGGGTCGGGTCACGGATCTGGCATGCTGTGCTGGGACTTTACTCTTTCACACTTCAGAGGTGGTTACTCTCTTCTGAACATTAAAGTGGTTGTTCGAGCTGCTAGAAATAGCTGCTAAGAGTACCTTTAAAAAAAAAAAAAAAAAAAAAAAAGGAAGAACACATCACAGGATATAATCCTTGACATGTGTAAGGACTTTCGAGTGAGATCGTCGCCAGTGCCCCTGGACTGGCTCTTGTGCGGGTGGCACATAAAATACACCATTTTGAGCATGGCCGTTGCCAGTACCGCCTGACTGGCCTTCGTGCCGGTGACATGTAAAAGCACCCACTACACTCTCGGAGTGGTTGGCGTTAGGAAGGGCATCCAGCTGTAAAAACTCTGCCAAATCAGATTGGAGCTAGCATGGAAAGCGGACGTTAAACGATGATGATGATGATATATTGTTTAAACTATTCCTTAAGTATTTTAATAAGCACCATAAACATCTATGGAAACATGCTACTATATATAACATGTATCTCAATTCTGGGGCCCAAATTGTCCTTAAAGACCTCATAATACCATGTATAACATGTGCTATTCTACTTTGGCTATAAGAGCAGATAATCTACTTTAATCTGACATTAGTGGTAAATATTTCATTTTATATAAAATATATGTAATAAAAAAATCTAAAACAAATAAGGCTTTATTACGATATTATGTTCTTTCCTTAATACGTCGGTGACGGACTCTAATACCACATATTATACACATCCCTAATTTTTATCTTGATTTAGGTGAAAAAAAGAGAAAAGTGGTTTTTCTCAGTATGTTCTTATTTGCATCATTAAAATTTTATTGTTATAATTCTTATTTCTTTATTGCCCATAAGGGGCTAAACATAGAGACAAACAAGGACAGACAAAAGGATTAAGTCGATTACATCAACCCCAGTTCGTAACTGGTACTTAATTTATCAACCCCGAAAAGATGAAAGGCAAAGTCGACCTCGACGGAATTTGAACTCAGAGCATAACAGCAGACGAAATACCGCTAAGTATTTCACCCGGCATGCTAACGTTTCTGCCAGCTCACCACTTTCAATTGTTATAATTCTTTTATCATTTATCTTTTTTTTGATTTAGTCATTAGACTGTGGCCATGCTGGGGCACCCCCTTGAAGAATTTTTAGTCGAATGAATTGACCCCAGTATTTATTTTTTCTTTTTCTTTAACCCTTAAGCATTCAGCCTTACTCAGTCAAATGTACTACTTATTCATTCATATTGACTTCAATTAATCATGCATTACTTCATAGCTTTAAGATTTTGAAGATGCGATTGTTTATTTTTAGAATGACGTTGTGGGGTAGGTGTGAGAGACTGGATCTGGCCAGTTTCGACATAAAGCAAGGAAAAATATTTGGGCTGGATATGGCCAGTTTAAATGCCAGATGGTAAAGTCAGGTACTTATTCTATCAGTCTCTTTGCCAAACTGCTAATTTAAGGGATCTAAACATACTAACACTGGTCATCAAGCAGTGGTGGGGGACAAATACAGACACAAAAAACACACTGGTACTCCATTGGCTACAACGACAAGGGTTCCAGTTCATCCAATGAACAGAACAGCCTGCTCATGAAATTAATGTGCAAGTGGTTGAGCACTCCTCAGACACATGTACCCTTAACATACTTCTCAGAGAGAGAGAGAGAGAGAATGTTGACAAGGCACAGAACTATAGTATAAAACACTTGCCCAAGGAACCACACAGTGAGACTGAATCTGGAACTATGTGATTAGGAAGCAGGCTTCTTCCCAGACAGCCATGCCTGCACTTATACTTGTCTTTTCATAAACGTGCTTATACTTCCAGAGTGACCTTCGCACATTTCTCAAATTTCTTGTTCATTTTTGTTTTCATTGAATACTTAATCGTTTTCTCATTATATTTCCGACAAGTAAACTTCCTATGTATTTTAATTAACTTTCATTATATTTACAACTTTGGGAAGTGCTTTAAGTAAAGCATGTAATTTTATACACTGGGTGTTCCTGTCAGCCTCAGGTGAGCCTCGATCAAAAAGCAGATTTATTATAAAAGCATTCTAACCATGACCATCCCATCATAGATAACATCCTTGTTCCATACACCTAGTCTTTTTCACAAGTCGACCCCAGTGTTCAACTGGTACTTATTTTATCAACCCCAAAAAGATGAAAGACAATGTTGACCTCAGCAGAAATTGAACTCAAAACATGAAGACACAAAACGCTACTAAGCATTTTACCTAGCATACTTAACGATTCTGCCAGCTCAATAAATCTCTCACAATATCATTAGCGTTATAATGAGATTTTAATTGAGATTAAATTTAACTCTTTTCTGACTATTTCTTATGAAACACAGAAACTACATGTTTCAATTAATTTTGAAAATTCTCAAGAATTTATAGGGATTAAGTACAATAACTATATTTGTCATCATTAAATTCTTGTATATTTTACTTGCTTTAGTTATTAGACTGCGACCATGCTGGGGCACTGCTTTGAAGAATTTTGTGCAGGAATGGCTGTGTGGTAAGTAGCTTGCTTACCAACCACATGGTTCTGGGTTCATTCCCACTTCGTGGCCCCTTGGACAAGTGTCTTCTACTATAGCCTCGGGCCGACCAAAGCCTTGTGAGCGGATTTGGTAGACGGAAACTGAAAGAAACTCGTCGTATATATGTATATGTATGTATATGTTTGTGTGTCTGTGTTTGTCTCCCTAACATCATTTGACAACCGATGGTGGTGTTTACGGCCCCCGTAACTTAGTGGTTCAGCAAAAGAGAATGATAGAATAAGTACTAGGCTTACTCAAGAAAACCTGCCCAATACAACAGAATTGAGATCCTAAAACAAAGGTGACATTAAAAAGCATCGGTGTGGGTGCTGGTGCCATGTAAAAGCATTGGAACTGGTGTCACATAAAAAGCACTGGTGATAGTGCCATGTAAAAAGCACCCAGCACACACTGTAAAGTGGTTGGTGTTAGGAAGGGCATCCAGCCATAGAAACCAAGCCAAAACAGACTATAGAATCTGGTGTGGCCAGCATGGAAAATAGATGCTAGATGTTAATGATGATGATGATACATACACACACATACATACATACATGCACAAAGTGGAAGCTACTTATAATCCTGGATAATGTAATCAAATGGCAATTGTTATGTAAAAGACTATTTCAAAGTGATCACAATAAGTGGCTTTCATTGTGCAGGCATGTGTGTGTATACATATAGTGGGTTGGCAAGAAAGTAATTTTGGTTTTTTAGTATGAAATAAAAGTTAATTTTTCTCATACAAAGAATGAACTTTAATCAATTATATATTTTCCATTTTGTTTGATGACCTTTTGCCATCTTTTTGGCAACTTCATGATTCTAGGCTCATAGAATTTCTGGTCCTTGTCACTCAAAAACTGAAGCAAGTGCGATTTCAGGTCATCATCATTATTGAAAAAGTTTTACCATTCAAAGAATTCTGTAAACTTCGAAATAAATGGTAATCTGATAGCGCAAGGTCAGGGCTATATAGTGCATGAGATATCACTTCCCAACCAAACCCTAATAATTTTTCACAAGTTAGCAAAGATGTGTGGGGTCTAGCGTTGTCATGGTGGAACACAATTCCTTTACGATTTGCCAATTCTGGCCGTTTTTCTTAGTTTGCTTCCTCCAGTTTCATTAGTCGTTGACAGTAAACATCTGAATCATTTGGTGCTTTGGAAGCAGCTCAAAATACACAACACTTTTGTGATCCCACCAAATTGACAGCATGACTTTTTTGATGCAATTCAGTTTTCAACAGGGTTTGTGTTGGTTCATTATGCCTGGATCATGATCGTTTTCAATGGATGTTATTCTAAACAATCCATTTTTCATCATCAGTGATGATTCATTTCAAATAAAGGTCGATTCCATTGCATTTGAGATGAAACTGAAAGAAGCCTGTCATATATATATATGTGTGTGTGTGTGTGTGTGTGTGTGTGTGTGTGTGTGTGTGTGTGTGTATTTATGTGCATATATATATACATATGTATGTGTGTGTATATATATATATATATATATATATCTATATACACACATATGTATGTATGTGTATGTATATATATATATATATATATATATATATATATATATATATATGCACTTTGGCATTAGGAAGGGCATCCAGCTGTAGAAACTCTGCCAGATCAGATTGGAGCCCTGGTGCAGCCATCCGGTTCACCAGTCCTCAGTCAAATCGTCCAACCCATGCCAGCATGGAAAGCGGACATTAAACGATGATGATGATGATGATGATGAGATATATATATATATATATATGTATATATATATATATATATATATATATATATATATATATATATGTATGTGTATGTATATATATATCTGTGTGGTGTCTGCACTTGTCCCCCCACCCCCATCACCTCTTGACAACTGGTGTTGGTGTGTTTACGTTGCTGTAAGCTAGTGGTTTGGCAAAAGAGACTGATAAAATAAGTACTAGTCTTAAGTCCAGGGGTCAACAGAACAAGGAAATATGCAACCCAGCAAAAATCTTGCCTAAGATAAGGTGTTGTATGTGTGAAGAAAATGCAAGACAAAAGAAGGAAAAAAATGCTGCTTAGCTTTGCCTCAACCCCCATCAAATGGACTTTAAGATTAACTCCTCAGTATTAAGATTATTCTGTTAAATGTTAGGCTCTTTTACTCAAATTATTTTGAATTAATCAGGCATTATCTTATAGCTTTGACGTTTCAATAATGTGATTGTATATTTTCAGAAAGTTAGTGTAGGTTAGATGTGAGAGGTTAGATATGGCCAATTTGAATGTAAAACATGTAGAACATTTGAGCTGGATTTGGCCGCTTTAAATGCCAAAGGGTTAAAGGTGTTCCAGTTGTGACCACCTCATCGAATTTTTTTTATCCAAACTAGCTAAATGTATCCGATATTTTTTCAAGATGATATAGTGTATTGATTTGATGGACATTTAGCTTCTATTTCTAGCAGACTAACTGACTACATAGATGCCTCTCTCATTCAGTTAACTATTCTTTAAGTATTATTTAACCGAAGGCTAACACTGATTGAGTAAACCTATGATCAGAGGCATTCCAACTGTGACCACCCTGTTTCTTTAATGATACCCAAGAAAACATTATCCAGTACGTTCATTCCTTATTTAAAAGAGTACAGGGGTGATATGAGAGAACTTAGCTGCTGTTTCTAGCAGGCTGGCCTTATTGGGCAAGTACATTATGTGCAGTTTTTTGTGGGTGTGTAAGAAAGAAGAAAAAAGGTCTGTAATAAATACCCTGTTCTATATTGTTATCATGTGTTGTGCTTAATATGCTTTCAAAAATATTCCTGTCTTCGTGTCAGCATCTTGTCTTTAAACATATGTAAACAACCCTGTCTGTCTGTCTGTCTATCTCTTTCTCTATCTTTCTCTTCTCTCTTTCTCATGCGTACACAGTCTGTCCTACGTTCTCACACATACACACTTGTAGCAATCTGTCCGGCACTCACTCTCTCTGATACATGTGGTATGTGTGTGTATATATATATATATATAGCTCCTTTCTATCTCTCCATCTATATATCTATCTCTCACCCTTCTATGAGAGCTTTGTTGACAGTGCAACTTTTCTCTTAAGTTTTTCACTCCTCAAACCATTCGCTTTATTTAAATACTTGACTAACTTCATTCTTTTTCAAAATCTTTCTTTTATTTATTTATTTACTTAACTTATATTTCTATGTTTTCAATAGTCCCCCCCCCCCCCATCCTTGCCTTTCTCATATTTTCTGTTGCATATATATGTATCTATTTAATACACCAAATCAGGGTAAGGTGATGCGCTGGCAGAATCATTAGCATGCTGGAAAAAAATGCTGAACAGCATTTCTTCCGACTTTACATTCTAAGTTCAAATTCCGCTGAGGTCGACTTTGCCTTTCATCCTTTCGGGGTCAATAAAATAAGTACCAGTTGAGCACTTGGGTCAACGTAATCAATTCACCCACTCTCCCTGAAATTGCTGGCCTTGTGCCATAATTTGAAACTAATACATTGGAAAGTTTCATCTTCAAAGATCACCTATAGGCATAAGAGTGGCTGTGTGGTAAGTAGCTTGCCTACCAACCACATGGTTCTGGGTTCAGTCCCACTGCATGGCACCTTGGGCAAGTGTCTTGTACTATAGCCTCGGGCCGACCAAAGCCTTGTGAGTGGATTTGGTAGACGGAAACTGAAAGAAGCCCGTCATGTGCATGCGTGTATATATATATATATATGGCAGAATTTACGAAAAATACAACAACAGACGAGGATAGGTGGTGTAAACAACAAAAGGATGTATTAGTTTAACGCTCGGGAATAGAGAAAGTCTTTAGCGTTTCGAGCTACGCTCTTCAACAGAAAGAATAAGGAGAATACAAGGAGAAAAACACACACACGTGTGTGTGTGTGTGTGTGTGTGTGTGTGTGTGTGTGTGTGTGTGCGTCCCCCACATCGCTTGACAATTGTTTTCAGGCATTGGGTGCATATGGGGCTATATCATCTTTTTCCCTTCATGTAATTTGAGGAAAAGACAGCTGCTACTTCCAGCATTCTGAGTGACCACAAAGACTATGTTTACAGTTGTGAATTTATAAACAACCATGAAAGCAGCAGCAGCAAGCTAATAAGGAAGCCTCTAGGAGGTTGCTCAACCTTCTAGGACTGGCAGCCAAACATCACCCTCAAATTCCCCTATTGTCTTTAAAAAAAGAATGGGAGAATGCATTGGATAATACAATCTTTGATACATTGCATCTAAAAAAAAAAGGGGACTAAAAGACAAGATGGTCATGGCTGGAATGTCATTACTTTCAGGTCTGCTGTATAGGGGTTGAGTTAGGTTTAACCCTCAAGCATTTAATCTGGTCATATCAGGCCCAAATATTCTATCTGCTTTATGTTAAAACTGACAGGATCCAGTCTCTCACTCACTCTATAATGTCATTCTCAAAATAAACAATCACGCCATTGAAATCTCAAAGCTATGAGATAATGCATGATTAATTTTAAAAAAGTGTGAATAAATAAGCATTATATTTGACATGGCTCAGTGGTTAAAGCATTGGGCTCACAATCATGAGGTAGTGAGTTTGATTCCTGGACTGGGCTGTGTGTTGTGTTCTTGAGCAAGACACTTTAACGTTGTTCCAGTTCCCTCAGCTGTAGAAATGAGTTGTGACATCATTGGTGCCAAGTTGTATCGGCCTCTGCCATTCCCTGGGATAACATCGGTGGAATGGAGAAGGGGAGGCTGGTATGCATGGGTGACTGCTCAGCTTCCATAAACAAATTTGCCAGGACTTGTGCCTCGGAGGGTAACTCTCTAGGTGCAATGCCAAGGTCATTTATAACCGAAGGGGGTCTTTACCCCTTACCCTATGCACATATAATGGCATGGAGAGAAGAGGCTGGTATGCATGCGTGACTGCTGGTCTCATATAAACCTTGCCTGGAGTTGTACCTTGGAGGGTAACTTTCTAGGTGCAATGCCATGGTCATTCATGACCGAAAGGGGTCTTTACTTAATATTTGACAAAGAAATCAGAATTTTGAAGGGTTAAAGATTGTTAAATATTAATGGAAAATATTGTTTATTTATTAGTAACCTGCCATCTTGAAAGAAGCTTGCCTGAGCAGAAATAAAAATAAACTAAAATGCAAGCAAATTGGTTTAAAGCAGGCTTAAATTCATTGAAATTCTAAAATCTACAGACAGAAATGCCAAAGACAGCAGTTTATGAAGTATTTATAGCAGAAGGCAGCAGCTGCAGAAACTGGTAAGGATCCAACCATTTCCATTGTTATTATAATAGCATGAAATTATATCCCCACCCCATAAAGTATACAAAACCACATATAAGTGACCAAATGGTTACATCATTAAATTATTATCTCAAAATATTTTTTTTTAGCTGTCACCATGTTTCAATTAACCCTGTAGTGTTCAAGATTACTCTGTCACATTATTATGAATTAATCATGCATTATCTCATAGCTTTGAGATTTCAATGATGTGATTATTTGTCACCTGTTTCTGCCCCTCTGTTTCTCTGGCGCACCCTAACCTTTCATCATCTGACACAATATCCCCTCCTCCAATGCTACCGCCCCTCTCAAAATTCCTTGTCTTGCAAATTACTTGGTGACCCTGCTGGTGATGGTGCCACGTAAAAAGCATCCAGTCCACACTGTAAAGTGGTTGGCATTTAGAAGGGCATCCAGCTGTAAAAACCTTGCCAAAACTGACCTCATCTGTGCTCGTGTCACGTAAAAATCACTCAGCCCACTCTGCCGAGTGGATGAAGTTGGAAAGAGTATCCAACAGTAAAAACACTGCCAAAACAGAAACAGAAGCCTAGGGTAGTCTTCTACCTGGCTGGCTCCTGTCAAACTGCCCAACCCATGCCTACATGGAAGGTGGATGTTAAACAATGAAGATGATTGTATGGTAGGTGTGAGAGGCTGGATCTGGCTGGTTTGAATACAAAACAGGTTGAATATTTGGGCTGGACTTGGTTGGTTCGAATGCCAAAGAGTTAATTTTCCAATATGTATCTCTTCATCGTGGTGGACTATGTGATGAGATGCACCCTATAAGGTCACAGACATCTTGGTTTCACTCTGCAAAAAGCAACTGCCAGAAATCAAAAGAGACCAAAGAATTGAATCACTGACACATACTACGCAGATAGTTTATGCCTGCTGTCTGACTCCATATTTGATGCCCAGGCATTCCTGGCACCACTTGAATGAGCAGCCCAGGATGTGGGGACTACACATGAAAGCCAACAAGACTGAGGTGATGATGTTCAATGTCTCTGGAATTCTCAAATCACTCACTGGAGAAGACACAAGACAAAGTCAAAGACTTCAAATATCTTGGTGCATGGTTACCGTCATCAGAGAGAGAACTGGAGACAAGAAAGGCTCAAGCCTGGAATGCCGTCAGCAAACTAGACAGGATTTGGCAGTCATTACTATTTTGCTACTTTATGGGTCCAAAACTTGGACCCAGACAAAAACGTTGCAAGAATGACTTGATGGATGGTACACCCGCTTACTCCAACACACACTGAATACCAAATGGGAACAGAGGGTGACCAATAAAGACCTCTACAAGAACCTTTTCCTGATATCAGAGGTGGTCAGAGCTAGGAGACTCTTTGTTTGCTGGGCACTGTTACTGTGTCAGGAGTGAATGCAATCAGGAATATGTTACTCTGGGAACCAATGCATGATGTATGTTGAGAGATTAGTGATCGACCGACAGCGGCCTATCAGTTCCTGAATTGAAGTCAACAATGAAGGACAGGAACTTTTGAAGGAATGTCTGTGCAGATTGCAGAAACTCTATCTGAGAAAGAAGATTCACTGTACTGTGTCCTATAACAACGTAAGTAACCTGACTCTCATACGCCAAGCTGTAGCTCCTCTGATGAGGTCTAATAGATTGAAACACGTCCATAGTTGTCCCTTGCTTGCAAACAAAAGTAAGACTTTGCCTTCAAACATTTAAATCCGAAAGATAAATTCTTAGCTTTCGAAATTCTTTCCTGCTTTCAGGGCCACTAAGTCTTTGTTTTCTTTCTTCAGTGCATCGCCTCCACCACCCTTAATTTACACATCTGACTGACAATTATTCCAACGATCTCTCGAGTAGTTAGAAATAACAGCCAAAATTTACTCGAATTACAATCTGCAGTTAAAAATGTAGGACACTGTGGGCGAGATATAGTCCTAGATACAACAATATCTGAATAAATAAACAAAAGAAAGAAAAAAGGGATGGTCAGGGTTAGAACGCTTATCATAGGCCTGCATGCCTGCTCGATAAGAGATGACCTGAGTGGGGAGAAAAAACAACAGGCAGTGTTTAAAATTGAAAAGATTCCAAGAATTAATGCTGAGAATACATTAGAAGCAGAGGCTTCCGAAGCTAAGAAAGATTACAAGTAGTAGTAGTAGTAGTATACTACACAGTCGTATATAATAATGAATATTTACGAAGGAATGGGAATAAGAATTGCTAAGCTAACACACACAAAAGTACATACGTAGAGGCAGGCACTCATACCACACACGTAAATATTTATCTATAATAATGTACAGGCATATGTACGGCAGATATATTTAATTATATATATGTTTAATTACACGTATATATAGTTAATTACATGTATATATATATATATATATATATATATATATATATATATATATAGATAGATAGATAATACCTGTGTGTGTGTGTCTTTCTGAAATTGTGTCCAATTCAAAGGATCCGCAATTTATTTTCAATGTTTACAACAGATATGTTGAAGAGAAATTTGAGCTTCTTTAAATAATATTCACAAATAAACATTTGCAACAGAAGTAAAGTGAACCCCGACTAGATAACTGCATGCTATTTAAGATACGTGAATTTTTCCTTGTCAATCTAATTGAGTAGACCTATAAGGAAAGGTGTTTCGGCCGTGACCATCATGTCTCAAGAACTGAATTGTATAATGTGTCACATTTTTACCCCTTTTTTTTCTTGAAAATAAAAACAAAACCCACAGATGTTTGTAGCAGGTTGAAAGACATTTAGTGTAGTGGTGCTCAAACCGTTTTTCGTCAGTGGACCCGTTTGATTCCTATTTTACATGGATGGACCCTCAGAGCCATTTAATGTTTAAATTAGGAGTGGCTGTATGGTAAGTAGCTTGCTTACCAACCACATGGTCCCGGGTTCATTCCCACTGCGTGGCACCTTGGGTATGTGTCTTCTACTTGGGCAAGTGTCTTCGGGCCGACCAAAGCCTTGTGAGTGGATTTGGTAGACGGAAACTGAAAGAAGCCCGTCGTATATATGTATATGTATATAAAATATATATATAGTTTTAGGGAAAAGAACCAAGTTTCAAGAACTCATCGATAAAAATCCACTATCACATATAGAAAAATTAATAATTAAAAGCACAATAAATGAGTATAATATAAAACAAAGTAAATATCATAAGATAAAGATAATAAAATGACAATAATATAATAAATGTATATGTGTGTGTGTGTGTGTGTGTGTGTGAGTTTCTCCCCCCAACATCGCTTGACAACCGATGCTGGTGTGTTTACGTCCCCGTAAAATAGCGGTTCGGTAAAACAGACCGATAGAATAAGTACTAGGCTTCCAAAGAATAAGTCCTGGGGTCGATTTGCTCGACTAAAGGCAGTGCTCCAGCATGGCCGCAGTCAAAATGACTGAAACAAGTAAAAGAGTATACATTAAATAATGTATTTCTAGGCCCATTATTCCTAGAGATGGCTGTGGCTGGATTTATTTTTATAACAAGATGAGTCAGGGGAAAACGGGACGACGAACCCAAGACCTGCTCCGAACGTTTGCAGAGTGCCCCCCCCCCCAATTGTCTACAGAAGAATACCAAACACCAAGTGTTCGCCTGTTCTATCACGATGAACTTTGCGCGGAGGGAGGTTAAACAATACAAGTGACCGCTAAGGAATGGAACTGTAAACACTTAAACATCATTTAAAAATAAATAAAATTATTATTATTATTATTATTTACTTAAAAAATCCAATTTAGCTTCACGTTTATCGCCACAACGGGATTATTTAAGTGAACGGTATTGGCATTCATCAAAGGTCATTTCCTGTTTTGAAATATCAGCGAAGGCTGGATAATTCTGGAAGAGGGCCTAATGCACGATAAACTGTGAACATACCGGTACTACTAAAGCAGCATGGTCCCGAACGCGCAGTCGCGCGTCCGCGCTAGCTAGTCTTGAGTGGTCGATCCTAACCCTAACCCAAACCCTGTCCCTAACCCTATCCCTAACCCGCGTGTGCAAATGAATACGTGTTTAGGGTTAGGATCGACCATTCACGACTAGCTAGCGCGACTGCGCGTTCGGGACCGTGTTGCTTTAGTAGTACCGAACATACCATTATATATATATATCTATATATATATATATATATATATATATGCGAAACATAAATACACAAAGAAAAAGTTGAAAGTGACTTCGAAGTTCCGCCGATGGTCGACTTCGTCAGACTGGCAAAGTTGATAAGCGAAACTTTGAAGTCACTATCAACTTTATTATTTTTTTATCTTTGTAAAAATAGATTTTATACTCTATACGTTGAGGGTGCCTTTTTTAAAAGGCCTGAATGCTTTTATGCGCAAGAATACCGAATATACATAATACACACACACGTATATACAAACATGTATACCGCTCTCTCTCTCTCTCTCTCTATATATATATATATATATATAAATATATATATTCACAGTGTATATAGATAAATACGAAAACCATATCATTCATATATAAGTGTGTGTAATATACACTTACATATGCAAGCATAACGTGTGTGAATATGAATGTATTCGCACATCCAGACACTCATGATTACATAAAAACACACATACATACATACATACATACACGTGGGAATATTCATTCAATGTGAATGAGAAGAAGAAAAAAAAACAGCAAAGAAGAGAGAGAGAGAGAAAAGGAGAAGAAGACAGCATCCCTGCTTCCTTGTTTTTAACGAAACACCAAAAGACGATGTTTAAATAATATGAAATAAATACCTCTAGACAAAATAAAATGACGTGGCGACTACGTTAGTTAGAGGTTTCTTCAGTCGACACGATAGGAAGTGCTGAGGGTTTCTTTGACATTTATCTCTCTTTCTTTCTGCTTTCCTCTCTTTATCTCACTCACTCTCCCACCTTTTTTCTCGTATCATTTTCTTTTTTCGTTCCCTTTCATTTTTCTTTCGACATAAATTTTTATTTAGTCCACGCACTAACAACTAATACGATAGAATTAATTGCTTAACGTTTTCTGTCTTTGGTACATCAAAGGATGATCAGTCCTAATGAAAGACAAAGAGAGAAATAAAGAATGAAAGAAGAAGAAAGAGATAGTAATATAAGAACCTGCCTCCTTCATGCCTTTCCCAAAAGTATTAGCATAGAAGATGTGGAACAACTCCAAGCTGGAAACGAATCTAGAGCGCTTCTCTTTTTTCTATGTAACAACACGTTTAAAAAGGCGAATCCATGAAGACGACACGAAACTGTGTCCAGCTAGCAGACAGTTTTTCTATTTCTTGCCTCCTTCATGCCTTTCCCAAAAGTACTAGCATAGAAGATGTGGAACAACTCCAAGTTGGAAACGAATCTCGAGCGCTTCTCTTTTTTCTATATAACACGTTTAAAAAGGCGAATCCATGAAGACGACACGAAACTGTGTCCAGCTAGCAGACACTGTTTTTCTATTTCTTGCCTCCTTCATGCCTTTCCCAAAAGTACTAGCATAGAAGATGTGGAACAACTCCAAGTTGGAAACGAATCTCGAGCGCTTCTCTTTTTTCTATATAACAACACGTTTAAAAAGGTGAATCCATGAAGACGACAGCTAGCAGACATTGTTTTTCTGTTTCTAAATTCTAGTTTCGTTCAATTAATAAATTGAACCAATCGTTAGTTAAGACACAGCCGATCGATAAAAAGAAATAAAATTAGGTCTGTAAATTATCTAATTAGTTTGGTTGAAGACTAATGACGTCTTGCTTTTATTTTCTTTAGATTCTTCATATTTTGGTATTAAAAAATAGAAAACTCTACCAGACGAGGCCTTCTAACTACAGTAGCTAAAAGAAGGCAAGGAAAGAATTAACATATTACTGAGAGGAATCTAGCACACTGGTGACAAAACAGTTCTGAAAGGAATCATAAAAGCAACCTCTTTATTAGCCACAAGGGCTAAGAAAATTAATCATTCGTTAACATACGCAAAGGCACTAGTGTGGTTGTGTGGTAAGAAGATTGCTTCCCAACTGGAAGGTTCTGGGTACAGTCCTACTGTGAGGTACGTTGGGCAAGTCTCTTCTACTATAGTCTCAGGCCGACCAAAGGCTTGTGAATGGGAATTGGTAGAAACTGAAAGAAGCTTGTCATTGCTTCTGTGATAAATTAAGTACCAGTTGCATACTGGAGTCAATCTAATCGGCTGGACCCCTTCCCCCAAAATTTCAGGCTTTGTGCCTAAAGCAGAAAAGAATAATTCTTTCTAAATTTGGCACAAGGCTAGGAATTTTGAGAAGGAAAAAGTTGATTACATCAACCCAAGTGTTCAACTGGTACATATCTTATTGACCCCATCAGAATGAAAGGCAAAGTCAACCTTGGTGGAATTTGAAACCAGAACATAAAGAGTCAGAAAAAATGCCACTAAGCATTTCGTTTGGTACATTAATGATTCTGTTGCCTCACCATCTTCTAATAATAATAATAAAAATAATAAAACAGTAAAAGCCCCCTTTGATTATCAATGGCCATGAGATTTTGCCTAGAAAGTTACCCTCAGGGCAAGGTTGTTTATGGAAGATCAGCAGTCGCCCATGCATACCAGCCTCCCCTCTCCATGCCACTGATGTTGTCTAAGGAAAAGACAATGGCCAATACAGCTTAGCACCAGTGATGTCACAACTCATTTCTACAGCTGGGTGAACTGGAGCAATATGAAATAAAGTGTCTTGCCCAAGAAAACAACACACAGCCCGCTCCGCGAATTGAACTCACTACCTCATGACTGTGAGCCCGACACGCTAACCACTGAGCCATGTACCTTCAATAGTAACAATCCTTTCTACTAAAGGCACAAGGCCTGAAGTTTGGGGGAGGGGACTAGTCGATTACATCAACCCCAGTGTTTCACTGGTACTTAATTTATCAACCCCAAAAGGATGAAAGCAAAGTCGACCTCAGCAGAATTTGAACTCAGAATGTAAAGACAGACAAAATACTGCTAAGCATTTCGCCCGGCATGTTAATTCTGCCAGCTCACCACCTTAATAATGAAAATAATAATAATAATAATAATGATTTCAAATTTTGCAACAAAGGCAGCCATTTTGGAGGGAGGGGACTAGTCAATTACATCGACCCCAGTGTTTCACTGGTACTTAATTTATTGACCCTGAAAGGACGAAAGGCAAAGTCGACCTCGGCAATATTTGAACTCAGAACATAGTGACAGACGAAATGCCGCCAAGCATTTTGTCTGCCATGCTAACGATTCTGTCAGCTCGCCACCTCAAGGATAATATTTTCTTTTATTTACTACAAAGCTGATGGACTAAGCAGATACTGCAAGGAAGAATTATGCAGAATCAATTATTAAAAAAATGTGTGAAGGACACAAACATGTAGCCCTGTTGTATACATAAAAACATGCACACACATGTATATCGGTTTCAAATATTAGCACAAAGCCAGCAGTTTTGGGGGAGGGGCTAATTCAATTAAATCAACCCCAGTGTTCAACTGGTACTTCTTTCTTCCTATCAACCTCAAAAAGGAGGAAAGGCAAAGTTGACCATGGCAGCGTTTGAACCTAGAACATAAAGACAGATGAAATGCTGCTAAGCATTTTGTCCAGCATGCTAACCATTCTGCCAGTTCACTATCTTGCACACATACATACATACATATATACATAAAGTGGGTAAAGCATATCATGTTATTCACTCGAATATCACTACCTGGCCTGTGGGTGCATTTTGCAGAGTTTTTGTTGGATTATGCATCTGGCAGGGGCTTACCATGATCTCAAATCTGTCACCCACTACACTTACCTGGATGCCAAATAAACTAAATCTACCTGACAATTCTTCTTTATCTTTCCTGTGGACTCCTATGCAATGTAGACCCCAAACATCACCTCTTGCTAAAACTTGTCTTCTCAGAGACACAAATCTTTCAACCCCTTTCTATAGTCTAGGCTACACTCTTTAACCCTTTAGCATTTAAACCGGCCATATCAAGCCTAAGTATTTTACCTGTTTTATGTTCGAACTGATGAGATGTGGCCTCTCACACCTGCCCTACAATGTCATTCTAAAAATAAGCAATCACATCATCGAAATCTTGAAGCTACAAGATTGATTCAAAATAATGTGAATAAATTAACATTACATTTGGCAAAGTAATCAGAATGCTAAAGGGTTCACCAAACTTTACTTCAAAAGGTGGTGACTGCAGTTATAGGATTCCACTCTCTGCAAAAATATCTCTGAATCATTCTGGATCCCATAGCAATTCAAGTTAGCTGACTAGTCAAAGCTCAGCCAGATCTATGCTATCCTTAACAGCACATGCGCTTCAATTTTGTCCCACCAGAAACAGCCAGGTGGGTGAATGAAACCATCCTCTTAGGTATACTCAACCCCATCCCACACACAATAAAAAAAAAAGCATGGCCACATGTCCTTCAAGTGGCTTACTTTTAGCTTGTGGAACAGGAGTTGCAATTCTGGATTAAAAAAAAAACAATAAAAATCAAAGCCTACAATGCTTAGAAAAAATCACTAAATGGACAACTCTAAGCAGATCCTTTCTCTTTGGTTACCACTTTTCAATTGCTTCAATTTCTGTTCCAATTGATTTCCTATTAGGTGTAATGATGTAGTTTTGTATGCTAATCATTGACTTACCAATGACGGTTTTCTGAATATTCCCAACAGTTCTATGTGAAACATGTTAAACGTGGGGGTCCACACAAGCAAAATAATAAATTGGGGTTCACCGCTTTAATGATGATGATAATAATAATAATGATGGACTCTCCCATTGAAATCAACGTATAAGTGTTTGGCTTTTTTACATTAGCTCACTCCCTCCATCAAATCGATGTTGCCTGAACAGGTGCCTGGTATGCCACATGTCAGGTGTTGAAGTGATTGCAGAGCAATGTAAGATGAAGTGTCTTGCTCAAGAACACAAGACACACCATCTGATGCAACACCCTAACCACTAGGCCATGCATTATCAATAATAATAATAATAATCCTTTCTATTATAGGCACAAGGCCTGAAATTTTATGGAGAGGGGACTAGTCAATTACATCAACCCCAGTGCATAACTGGTACTTATTTCATCGACCCCGAAAGGATGAAAGGCAAAGTCTACCCTGGTGGGATTTGAACTCAGAATGTAAAGATGGATGAAATGCAGCTAAGCTTTTTTTGCCCCGCATGCTAACGATTCTGCCAGTTGACCATCTTGAATGATGATAATAATAATAATAATGATGATTTCAAATTTTGCCACAGGGGTAGCAATTTTGGGGGAGGGGTTGAGTTGATTACATCAACCCCAGTGTTCAACTGGTCCTTATTTTATCAAGGCTGAAAGGATGAAAGGCAAAGTTGACCTCAGTGGAATTTGAACTCAGAACAAAGACAGACAAAATGCAGCTAAGCATTCCATCCAGCATGCTAACAATTCTGCCAGCTTGCTACCTTGAACAATAATAACAACAATAATAATAATAATATAGCTCTCATGGCTTCTGATCTTAACTGATTGGAAGTGTTATCATGTACATGTTTTGTCTTGCTACAGCAAATAATCTACTCAATACCAGATTTGTTTGTCAGTTGCTTGACCTTAAACAGTTGGGGATGTCGCTTAGTGGCTGACCAATATGTGCATCTCTGATCTCAAGCAGAAGTAGTGGGGGAGCATCATAGCCATGTGGGGATTTGAATAATTCACCTCTAGAAACATGGGTGTTTCATTTATCATCCTTAAACAACCCTCATTCAGGGCCCTTTTGAGCAGGATGGGCTACTCGACCCGAAGAAAATTCTAACTGGGCCCCACTTTCAAGGTCGTGCACTGTTTATCTTAATATAAGGTCATCATGTCACGCACATGTGGTTGTGATGCATGTGCCTGGTGTACCCTTATCAGACGGGTGGTCATGCTGGGTATATTGGGCTTCACATATTTGTACCCCAGTGTCACTTTGATGGCATGCACTGCTCTCTCAATAATAATAATAATAATAATAATAATACAGCTTGCGAAGACCTGTTGGGGCAAGCGAGAATTGAAACTGAACCAAATTTGATGACTGGCACCCATGCGAGTGGGATCACTGCCAGAACAGCGGTCTCGCTCCAGTGCTGGTGGCACATAAAAAGCACCATTTGAGCACCATCCAGCTTCGTCTTACCGGCACTTGTGCCGGTGGCACGTAAAAAGCACCCACTACACTCTCTGAGTGGTTGACATTAGGAAGAGCATCCAGCTGTAGAAACTCTGCCAGATCAGATTGGAGTCTGGTGTAGCCATCTGGTTCGCCAGTCCTCAGTCAAATCGTCCAACCCTTGCTAGCATAGGAAGCGGACGTTAAATGAATAATAATAATAATCCTTTCTACTATAGGCACAAGGCCTGAAATTTTTTTGGGGGGGGGAATCGATCACATTGACCCCAGTACTTGACTTAATTTATCGACCTCGAAAGGATGAAAGGCAAAATCAATAATAATAATAATGATTTCTAATTTAGATACAAAGCTGGTAATTTTGATGGCAGGAGGTTAGCCGATACCCCACCAACATGACTGGTATTGTGACAATTATTTCACCGACCCTGAAGTGATTAAAGGTAAAGTTAACCTCGGAGGGATTTCAATTCGGAACACAAAAAGCGTGAAGAACTGTCATAATGCACTTTGGTGCTCTACCAATTCTGCTATCCACAGCTCCCTCGATGGGATTTGAACGCAGAATGTAGAGTCAGAAAACGCTCTAATGAGACACTATCACGAACTGTGAGACTGTTTCATCAGTTACACTAACTACATTAATATTATTACTAATAATAATATTTCACAGAAGTACAATGTCACAAATTGCTAGGGAAAGTATAGGCAGTTACATGAATCCCTACGATAAATATTAATTACTACTATGAGTTAGCACAAACTGCTAGAAATAGCAGCCAAATGTACTTTAAATCACACCACCTCATCTTTAAAACGCAAAGGAGGCATGCGTATTCCCGGATATTATACCTTATTCAAAGACAGTCATAGAGGTCAACACGATCTGGATTGACCAGTGTGGAGGCGACTCTAAACCAGAATTACTACTACTCGTTTTCTTCTTTAAACAAATAATTAACAAAAAGATCTCATTAGAAGGAAAATAAAACGAGAAATGAAACAAGGGACGTTAAGAACTCAATCTAAACTGCTTATAATTACTGAAAGCGTTAAAAGGGACACGGGAAGAGAAGAAAAAATGGTGTATGAAAGAATGAAATTTAAACAAAATCGTTCAACAAGTTTAGGCAGGCTTCATCAAGTCTCGCAATCTGTTCTTTTATTAATATGTCTTTCAAGTATGGTCATACTAGGGTATCGTTTTCAGGATATTAGTCAGATCCTACAGCCCACAGTATTTATTTTAGCTTGGTACTGTAGTATTTTGTATATTATCTATCTATCTATCTACCTATCTACATTATATTATATTATATTAATGTTTGTTTTTAAACTATAATAAAAACAGATTTACATTAAATTGAAGGATTACTCAATATACTTGGTAGACTACAAATTTATTTTTCTTTAACAAAAATCGTTTTGACAGTAACTTCGCAGTTTCGGCCAGCTAAGCCCTCAACGGACTGATGGCCAAAATTTCGAAATCACAGTCAATACAACACACACACAGTGGCATTTCCTCCGTGCATACCTAAGATGTATACTAAATGAATGGAAATAAAATATCCTATGTTAAAACAAATCTTTCATTTTTATGAAAGACAACTGGAAACAAGGTGCATAAATGAAATATGTACCCTACTTCGGTCATATGGCTTTAATTTCTTTTTAAATTGCGTGTCCTGGCTTATATACCAGGAGTCGCCTCTGTTATATATATATATATATTATATATGTATAATTCTCTTTGTTTACATTTACAACACATACACACACACACACACTATATATATATATATATATATATATATATATATATATATATATACACACTATGGGGCGGAACGCTCCAATCAGCATTGTATGTATAATCAAAATAATTTGATCAACTGACCTCATTAGAGTTACCGCCCTTCCTAGTTCTCATATTTTAAATATCACCCTCAAGTAGAGAGTGCTGTTTTCAAATAGCGTGGATAATCTCAGCTGATCTTTTCATATTTATACGATATATACGACCATAGGTTTTCGATGATAGAAAAACCAAAGCAGATTCTCACGGCTGAGTAAAATAAAAGTATAACATCCATAACTATCAGGGATTGCATTAAGGAATTTGTAATTCGTAGTATGCTGTTTAATTCGAGTGGTATTAGGCTACTTTTTTTGGCAAGTCGAGCAATCACGTAACTCTTTCGTTGGTTCGCCCTTAATTGTTATTGTTGTTTAGCCCCGTTAACTATCTCTGAGCAGACCTATGATCACAGCTTTTCAACCACGAACAGTTCGTCTATTCTTCAGAAAACAGTGATGTATAAAATCACTGATGCATTAAGAGTATTTGATTTCAAATGGTGTGCTATACTTCAGAATATGTATACATATCTTTATACTTAATATTCTATGTGATAGACAGTTTTAACACTACGTCTATATTATATATATATATATATATATATATATATATATATATATACCCAGATGTGCTTCATGAGAACACAACTTGGATTATAATTCCTCTTATATATATATATATATATATATATATATATATATATATTCAATATCTTCGTGGATAGAAAGATAAGATTCGGGTGGACTTGTTTCAATCCTGTGAATGGATTTTTAACTTCTGAGTACCATCATTAATTGTCCACAGAAACACTACTTACAAGCCCTACTTTTTCTAATATACAGACCGATCAGTATATATATATATATATATATATATATATATATATATATATATATATATATATATAACGCATTCTTGGTAACAGTTTCGATTAATAGAATTAAAGATGTAACCAGTGTTTTGAATCAATGTTTATCTTGTATTAGAGGGTAAATAGCATGGAGGTGTGCTTCAAGACTACATTACCTAAGATTTCATTTAATTTCTTTTATGGCGTCAGGTACGATATGAAGGAAATTCGACAGATATTTCTAGGAAGTTCAGGGGCTTAGCATAAAGGCTTCTAAACCGTGATTGGTTGTCAGGAATGTTTGACATCGCGCGCGCGTAAGTTGTTTAACCCCAGGTCAGTCCTGATCAAGTAACATTATAATCAAAGGTGTCTTTTTAAGGGTTATCAACGAATAAATTATCCAGTCTTGTCTTTTTTTTTTTTTTTTTAGATTATCGACGAATGTATTATCTCTTCAATTAGATAGGATGCGAACTGAGAAAAATTCGGTTGCAATTTCTAGCAGGTCGAACGATTACGTGGAGGTTCGCTCGATGGCTAGTGTGTATATATATGTATGAATGGGGAATGATGGTGAACTCTTGACGTCTGAGATATCCTAAGTTAAAAAAAAAAGAAACTAAATCACAAACTATTCAAAGAATGAGATTGATGTATACACAACAAACACGTTTATAATAAGTATATAGGTGTGTATGTTTAAAATAAACTACGAACCGGTTAGGTAATAGTGGTAATACATACACAGATATACGTACGTATACACACACACACGCGTGTGTATATAATTTATACCTGTACAAATATGTATATTCATTTTATATATACATATATATATTATTTATATAAGGGCATTACTCTAAGCGTGAGGCATTCTTGTATAGTAATGCCCTTATATAAATAAATATATTTTGGGGAATAAATGATGGATTTTTCCCTTATGAGGTTTTTATCACGCTAGCTACTTGATAAATTCTTATAAAAGAATTCATCCTATTTTGAATTAATTATATATATATATATATATACCAGTTGGTAATTCATAGAGTGTAAAATATAAAGACGGTCCAACGACGGAGTCTGCGAATGGTTTCTGACAAGGTGTCGCAAGATTTTTAAAATTAAAGCAAAAACAATTAGAAAGATGTCAAAGTCCGTATTCTATCAACGGAAGATCTCGGAGAGGGTGAGAAAATACACTTAGGGTACAACAGATTTTCTTCTGGAGCTGGTTGTATTTTTTGTTTTACGTACCTTAAACATAGAGAAAGATAGGGTGATAAGGTGACAAAAAAAAGAGTAAGGAAATCGGTAAATCATTATTCTATGTGGTGACTTGACTTGCTAGAAGCAATAACTAACCTCCCTCAAGACACCCATATCATTATCAAATATATATAAAATAAAAAGGGCATAATATTAGAGTAGAATGTATATATACCATATCTTAAGAATAAAAGGCGATACATTGAAGTAGAAAACGTAGACTGTGATACGTAAGGCCAAACTGAGAAGGACGTGTTAGTCATGAGTGGATCGTCTTCGATCGCAATATACATATGTGTGTGTGATGTAGAAATACGGTTGAGATGGATGGAAAAGATACTTACTTATTCTTGTTAACAAAGCAGGCGAAGTCACGTCAGGGCCGGATCATCCCAGGGGATTTAGTGGCTACTATTCATAGTAGATGAGCAATTGGATTAAGATCAGATTTGCGGAAAGGGATAACTGATAATGCTGGGCAATTAGTGACATTTTTAGTACGATTGGTTACAGATAACTTGTTCGTTGGTTAGAATACACACGCGCATATATATACATATATATATATATATACATACACACAAACCTAAATATACATATACACATATATATGTGTGTGTGTGTGTGTGTGTGTGTGTAAAAAAGCGTGCGTGCGCGTATGTAGCAGGTGCGTGTGTGTATGTGTGTATATATATATATAGATATATATATATATATATATATATGTAAATATATATGTATGTATAATTATAGAGTTGTTAGAGTGATGGTTCTGCAAAACAATTTGGTTTGTAGGTGATGCTCAATCAATAAATATATATGATCCATATGAGTGTATAAGTTGTTGTATCCGTCTGGGTGAGTTGTAGAGTGACATATATATCTATACATATAGATATATATGTAGTAGTAAGCGACTGAGAATTATGAATGACTACTACTACCTTACATTGTTACGGACTAAGTGTAGACCAACTTAGCATCGTCCTCCTCAGCAGTCATTGAATACGGACACACACACAGATACTTCGTAGAATGCTTATCTATGTGTAAATATACACACACACAGAAATCTCGACCGAAATCTCGTCCGCGCTCAACGTGATTTGCTTAAGTCTATTTAAAAGAGGTGAGGAAGCTAGCGAGGCATTTAATTGTGGAAGGCGACGGGCGAGCTGGCAGAATCGTTAGCACGCTGGGCGAAATGCTTAGCTGGTATTTCGTCTGCCGTTACGTTCTGAGTTCAAATTCCGCCGAGGTCGACTTTGCCTTTCATCCTTTCGGGATCGATAAATTAAGTACCAGTTACGCACTGGGGTCGACGTAATCGACTTAATCCGTTTGTCTGTCCTTGTTTGTTCCCTCTATGTTTAGCCCCTTGTGGGCAATAAAGAAATAAGAATTTAATTGTGGAAACCCTTGGAAAATGTCAAGTGCATTGGACCTGCTAAATTTAGCGCCCAATTCTCCCTCAAATTACATTCGGCAATCTTCTTTTTCGAAGAAAGCGCGTACCTCCAAATCACTACCCTCTTGTAAAAGGACACATTCAATAATGTGGTCCCTGGTTCCCTGTACGAGAAGAAAAACGGGATGGTCGTGGCTGAAATACCTTCTGGCCATAGGTCTTATCAATGCGACCTGAACTGGGGCTTAACAACAACAATAACAACAACAACATCTGGTAGGATCAAAAGCAAATTTCATCATTATCTTCAGTTATAACTTCTATTTACATCTAGCAGTGGTGTAGGCTGAGCGTGTGCCGCCCGGGGAATTATACAGCTGATCTAAAAGTGACACTGCCACTGAAAGAGTCACCCTCAAAGCTAGCATTTCGGAGGAGGGGGTAAGTCGATTACATTGACCTCAGTGTTCGACTGGTACTTATTTTATCGATCTTGAAAAGATGAAAGGCAAAGTCTACCCCGGCAGAATTTGAACACGAAATGCCTCAGAGCAGTTTGCCCGGCGTGCTAACGATTCTGCCAGCACGCCGCCTCTATAGGAATCTTACTTTCAAATTTTGGCACAAGACCAGCAGTTTAGGGGGAGGGGCTAAGTCGATAACATCAATTCCAGTGATCAAATGATACTTATTTTATCGATTTCGAAAGGATGAAAGGCAAAGTCAACCTTGGTGGAATTTGAACTTAGAACGTAAAGACGAACGAAATGCCGCTCAGCATTTTCCCCGGTGTGCTAATGATTCTTATTTCTTTACTGCACACAAGGAGCTAAACATAGAGGGGACAAATAAGGACAGACAAAGGGATTAAGTCGATTACATCGACTCCAGTGCGTAACTGGTACTTATTTAATCGACCTAGAAAGGATGAAAGGCAAAGTGGACCTCGGCGGAATTTGAACCCAGAACGTAACAGCAGACGAAATACCGATTTCTTTATTACCCACAAGGAGCTAAACACAGATGGGACAATACACATATGTGGGGACAATTAACACATGATAGAATGGAACAATGAAATTAAAGAATGTTAATAGGACGGCCACCTCAGCCCCACCTCGGGGCGGCCGCGTTATTTCAACAATTCTCAATAGTTCCTTTCACAGTCTTCGATAGTTCTTTTCAAAATTATGTCAATAATTTATCCAAAATAAAACTACTCACCATTTTATATAATCTTTTATTTCCTCGTAGTTCACCACTGGAACGCTGGGTTCGAAATTCACCTCGGGCCCCAATGGCTTTTATCTGTCGGGAAAGCCTCTTGATTTTTTATACTTTTCTTTTTCATTAAAAAAAAATCCATCTCGTTTCCTTATCGCAACCGTCCGAGAGGTCCACTTTGACAATGTCTTTTATTTTGGATATCTTCTCTATTTTTTTTTTGTATATCGATATGACATCAAATATATGCCGTTCCTAAGTACCTCCTGCGTCTGTGTGTCTGTTCTTTTTTGTTTTTTGCGATTCTGTACTACCATGCGTCTGTTCTTCTATATTTCTTTGTGACTGTATATCTGTGTGATTATCTGTCTGTGGGTCTGCATGTTGTGTTTGTCTGTCTGTGTTTTCAGGTTCTGTGCTTTTAGGTTTCTGCAGCGTGATCTTCTACGCTTCCGAGTGTATGTATGTCTGTGTGTTTATGCATCCGTGTATCTGTCTGTCTGTGCGATTGTGAGACTGTAAGGTTCTGTGGTAATGTTCTGCTGCTATTATCCTCTTTCCTCAGTGATCCCACTTGATCCTGTGATTTGTATTTTTTCCCTTGTTCGACTTTCGGCGATGAGCTCCTTTCTCTCTTCCTTGATTTAGCTTCCTCAAAATCAGCTCTCTTCTCCTCTTCCTGTGAGTGTTTCCTCTCCTCTATCACACCTTCTTGTCTTTGCATTTCTTTGTTTTCCATTATTTCTGGGCACCTTCTTCTAATGTGACCTCTTTTGCCACATTCATAGATAGCACTTTGGAGGTCTAACCTCCAGCATTGTGTCCAGTTTGTCCTCGTTAGGCAGTTCCAGTGTCTCCGGTATGTCACTGTAAACTTTCTGACTTGCCGTAAAAAGCACCTCCAACCCATACCCCACAATGATTTCTTTGTTGGGTTCTGCTTATCATAATTATCCTTACTTCTCCTATTTCAGGAAAAACTGCTGCCATTACCCATTCCAACTCTATTTTCGGTGGGATCCTATCCACTCTAATCCACATTGGACATCTACCCAACTTATTGGGAAAGAGCATCCAATTTCCTTCAGTTAACGTCTTATTGGCGCATTTCTTTGCTGCCTCCTCCGATACAAATGTGATCTCTACAGACGCGTACGTCTTGCCTCTTGTAAAAAACGACACATCTTCTTGCAATTCCTTCAAACACTCCTCCACCTCCTCCTTCGTTGCACTCTCTATTCTTCTATTTTTCCTTGAAAATGATTTATACTCCACGACTCCAATTTCCATTTTCGTCTTTTTCTCCTCTGATGGGGTCAACTTTACGTTTGGCCCCTCCTTCTTTGTAATTTCTTTATATTTTCCAATTTTCTCAGCCATGTCTTCATTCCAATGTATTTCATATTGCTTCAGCAGGCCTGGGACGACGGAAGCTCGACTCCCCGTCGCTGCTGCATACGTCTTCATTTTCTCCATCTCAGCAACGCCCACCAAACAATAATGGCGTTATACTAAAAGAAAAAAAATCGCAGTGAGTAATAACACGTCCGACCAGTAAACTCACTGAGACGAAATACTGATTTCTTTATTACCCATAAAGGGCTATACAAAGAATTTTTAAGACATCACAAAACATAAAGACAGTACAAAACGCAACAAACATAAAATCGGGGTAATTAAAATAAAATGATAATATGCAAGGATGAAAAAAATGAGGCGCAATGTCCACTCGACCCCCGAAGTCAGGTGGTTACATTTATCCAGTTTTTCACTTTTACGTTCAACGTCATGTAAACATTTTAACGGTTTTGTAACTCACAAAATTCAAACACTCGCGTTACCTTTCTCCCATTAACCAGTGTTATTTCCGTCCTTATCAACTGCAAATAAACAGTTCTAGGGGGTGGTGTCTCCACCAACCATACCCGTTTCGTTATTATATTTTCACCAAGTTCTTCTATGCGCGTCCAGCAGCTTTCCTCGCGTATCAAAATGCATTTCTCAGCACATCTTCACTCTTATTATCTCCTCCAGCCTCTCGACTTTTCTCTCCATCTGCTCGCAATTCTCGTACTTTATCAAAACCCCCTTGTATTTGACATCTTTATCCGTTCTCTCCTCCTCTTCTTGTACATCATTAGTTTCTGGCTTTTCTATCTCTTTTTTGTTTTCTGTTGACCGTTCCTTTGACTTATTTTTCTTTCGCTTTTTAGGGTTAGTAGCTCCATTTTTGTTCTCCTTAGTTTTCTCTGTTTCACACTTCTCTCTCTCTTTCATTTCCTCAGTGTGGTCTACAATGTTTTCCTCCTCTGCTTGTGTTTTCTCTTGCTGTGGCTGTGTGAACTCATATAGGGGGCATTTGGTCTTCATATGACCTCTTTCCCCGCATATGTAGCAATTTGGTTTCCTTCCCTCGACTACAACATTTAACGTTCTCTCATTCTCCACTTCTATCTGGTAGGCAATTCTTTCTATGTGCTCGAACGTGTCAAAGAGCCACATTTCGAGTCGAAATCCCCACCATTTATGCACTTTTGATTTCGCCACTGGTCCCAATTCCGGCTCCTCCTTGGTAGCAGCCAACACTGTTGCAACCAACCACTCTGGCTTAATTTCTCACACTTCTTCTTCCTCTATAACTTGGTAGTAATGCTATTTTTGTACTTCTACTATAGCCTCGGGTCTACAAAAACCTTGTGAGTGGATTTAGTAGACGGAAACTCGAAGAAGCCTGACGTCTAATATATATATATATATATATATATATATATATTGTATGTGAGTATATGTGTTTGTCCCCCCCCCCCACCATCGCTTGACAACTGATATTGGTGGTGTGTTTACGTCCCCGTAATCTAGCGGTTCGGCAAAAGAATCCGATAGAATAAGTACTAGGCTTACAATGAAAAAGTCCTGGGGTGAGCTTGCTCGACTAAAGACGGTGCTCCAGCATGGCTGCAGTCAAATGACTGAAACAAGTAAAAGAGTAAAGATTATGGACCCCTTTGATTCCTGTTTTATTCAGGCAGACCCTGACACCTATTCAATGTTTACAAAAACCCCTTATATTTTTATAATTAGAAATTGTATCTTTTATCTTCTACTTGTTTCAGTCATTAAACTGCGGCCATGCTAGGGCAACGCCTTGAACGATTTTTAGGCGAACGAATGTATCTTAGTACTTATTTTTTAAAAACTACATCGATACGGTTGTCAAGCAGCAGTGGGACACACACACACACACACACAAACACAAATATATGTGGGCGAAGCTGCGTAGTAAGAAGCTTGCTTCCCAATCACATAGTTCCGGGTTCAGTCCCACTGCGTAGAATCTTGAGCGAGTGTCTTCTATTATGGCATCAAGCTGACCAAGGCTTTGTGAGTGGATTTGGTAGAAGGAAACCCTCTCTTTCTCTCCCGCGTGTGCATCGTTGGCGATTTTCTTTCTCTGTCTTCCCTTCTTTGGACACTTCCTATATTTCTCATGAAGAGCTCTGCTCGAAACGTGAAATCCTCTTTCTTTTCTTTCCTTTCCTGAGCGTCCAATAACACTGTACTTATTCCACGTCCTCACGTTGTTTTTTCTTGCTTGTTCATGTTTGGACTGACTACACACACACACACACACACACACACACACACACACACACACACACACACATATATATATATATATATATATATATATATATATATATATATATATATATATAATATATATATATATATATATATATATATATATATATATATATATATATGCAAAAAATTATTATAGACAGCCGTGTGGGATCTTTTCAATCTCAGTCACAAAAAATTAATTAAAAAAATCTGTGACTGATTGAAGAGATGCAGCTCGGATCTTCTGCATGTAAGATAATGACTTCAATGATCAACGAGTAGGAGTTACTTGGAGACGTTCGCACACATACATATTTATACGACGGGCTTCTTTCAGTTTCTGTCTACCAACTCCACTTACAAGGCCTTGGTCGGTCCGAGCCTATAGTAGAAACACTTGCCCAAGATGCCACGCCGTGAGACTGAACCCAGAACCATGTAGCTTGAAAGCAAGCTTCTGAGAACACAGACACGCCTGCAGGATTGACCACTTAAAAGGCCGCTTCGCCGGTTTTAGCAAGCCAATTAGTCTTTGACGTCCTGACCTTTGGACAAATTTCTATTCTCTAAGAAAGGTTGCATTTGATCACACACACACGTGTGCGCGCGCGCACACACACACACATTCTCACACATTCACACACGCACACACATTCACACACACATACACATTCGCACACATTCACACACACGCACTCATTCATACACACACATTAACACACGCACACAAACATACACACACATTCACACGCATAAACACATGCACATTCACACACGTTTACACACACACACACACACATTCACACACACGCACATTCTCACATTCATACACACACATTAACACACTAATACATACACACATACACACGCACATTCACACACTTTCACACACACTCACTCATTTATACACACACACACACATTCACACACACACACACACACACACACACACACACATTCACACACATTCACACACACTAACACACTTATACATACAGATTCATACACACATACACACGCACATTCACACACTTTCACACACACACACACTCATTTATACACACACACATTCACACACACACACATTAACTGGATGGGTTTGCTTTGACCGATTGAGTGATTTCTCTTAAATTAAACAGGAATGTTTGACAATAAAATTTATCAATTTATTGGAAAGTCGTAAAAACCACATTTATTGCCTGGCACTAAGTGGTAATGGCTTTTGCTAAATTTAGGTTCGACTTTTTAATATGTCCTACAACAACGTATTGGCGATCTCCAGCTATAATATATATTATTGCTGTTGTTATTTTGCCAAGAGACACGTCTAGGTTTGGATTCCTGGATCTAGTTCTTATCTTGCCAGTTGATGAACAATCTACCACCACCACCACCACCACCGCCTTCTCCTCTACCTCCCCCTCATCATCATATGTGCAGTGCAACGAAATCCCAGAAGAGATAATGTTACTTCATTTAATTTGTTATTTTTGCTGCTGCTGCTGTTGCTGCTGCCCTTGTTCTAGTTTTGGTTTGTTGTCTGTTAGTTTCTGTTTTACCTTCCCTTAGGATTAATACCCCGTTTCCTTCACGGCCATTCCCTTTTTAGGATCTTGTACATGGCTTATCTGCAAATGAACGTTACCGATTTTAAGATGATAGATAATCCTTTCTACTATAGGCTCAAGGCCTGAAATTTGGTGGGAGAAGACCAGTCGATTACATCGATCCCAGTGTTTCACGGTGGAGGCGAAATGGCCCAGTGGTTAGGGCAGTGGACTCGCGGTCATAGGATCGCGGTTTCGATTCCCAGACCGGGCGTTGTGAGTGTTTATTGCGCGAAAACACCTAAAGCTCCACGAGGCTCCGACAGGAGATGGTGGCGAACCCTGCTGTACTCTTTCACCACAACTTTCTCTCACTCTTACTTCCTGTTTCTGTTGTGCCTGTAATTCAAAAGGTCAGCCTTGTCACACTGTGTCACGCTGAATATCCCCGAGAACTACGTTAAGGGTACACGTGTCTGTGGAGTGCACTTGCACGTTAATTTCACGAACAGGCTGTTCCGATGATCGGATCAACTGGAACCCTCGACGTCGTAAGCGACGGAGTGCAAACGAAAAAAAAAATGCCTAGCGCTCACGTAAGTGGTGAGTGAGGTATCACGGATAAACTGATTTAACATGGATGATAATTTATAATTTTTACTCTATAAATAGATTGTATAAGCTTTAAATAGTGAAAAGATAAAAAAATTAGCGAAGATAAAAGTTGTAAATTTACTTTATACATTGCAAGTTAATGGCTTCCTTGTGCCTGATGAGGTTTCATTCTGTTTGAATAGCCATTACAAATTTTATCATGTGTAATATAATTACTTTCGAGGTAAAATTTAGTATGTTAATTATGTTACCTCGCCACCTCCTGTGACATACTCAGGGGGCTGCACTACCCACGTTGAGAAGCTCTGATTTAAACCATCGTTTCTCACTCATTTTGGGCCACATTCCACTCTCCCAAAAATGATGCACCATATCATGAACAGAAAGTCAATATACATAGCACACACACACACACACACACACACGAGGGGGTGCTGAAAAGTTCCTGGCTTTAAGGCTATTGTAAAAGGCCTGATTAGAGGCCCAACATTCCGAATTCTTTTTTACAGGGATTAGAAAAAACTGAAGGACAGCTGCAATAAGTGTGTGAATCTGAGAGGGGGATGTGTTGAATAAAATCATAATTAACTGATCCTCCTGTATTTTCTTTTACACCAAACCAGGAACTTTTCAACACCCCCTTGCATAGAAAAATTAATAAGTAAAAGCACAATAAATAAGTATAATATAATACAAAGTAAATATAATAAAACGACAATTTTTCTATGTGACAGTGGATTTTCATCGATGAGTTCATGAACCTTGGTTCTTTTCCCTAAAACTATATATATATAATACAAAGAATATATATACATGTATACACACATATGTACATACTTACATCTACATGTGTATATACATACATATCAGGGTACAGGACGTTAGAACAATAAACTACAAACAACGGAACGAACACATAGGAAAACGGAAAGCCACTTGGAATATCCCTTCATCAGCTGTCTCTATTCTATCTAGACGTTTCGAAGACAATACTGTGAAACTTAATTTAATTTAATTTTAATTTTTAATAAATTGATTTTAATTGAGTTTTTACCTGTAATTTGGGATTTTTATCCCTAATATTATTATAATAATATATATATATATATATATATATATATATATATATATATATATACATATATATATATATATATATATATATATATACCTACGCCTCATCGTGACTATAACTGCCTGTCCCCCAGTTTCGCCCTTCCACCACCAATACCTGAGAATCCAGCAAGGTGTGTTTGACCAGAACGTGCAGATACGTTCACAGACACA
This sequence comes from Octopus bimaculoides, assembly GCF_046866305.1. Classification (NCBI taxonomy): domain Eukaryota; kingdom Metazoa; phylum Mollusca; class Cephalopoda; order Octopoda; family Octopodidae; genus Octopus; species Octopus bimaculoides. The sequence goes on along the minus strand of NC_142950.1, from coordinate 25,905,569 downwards.
CATACCTTTACACAGCGGACATCCACTCTATAGACCCTTTTCCACTTACACCAGTATAAGCCCACACGGATAGAGTACTCCTACGCACGCTCCATGCATACATATTGTTGGGTAATGTGTGAAGGCATAAGGTCTAAAACAAACAAGTTCCCCAGGTCAATTACAAGTACAGAAGACAACTCTGGAGATGTTAAAGTTTTATTAGACCTCATCAGTAAAGCATAGGTTTCTCCGTAAATACCGAAACAGTAGTGAGAGAATCACTAAATAAATATATGATATTATGCACGAGCTGGCGAGAAAAAAATTAGGCTATTTAGGAAAAATCACTCTTGCGGTCGACCAATGTCTCTTTCTTTATGTACACACACACACACACACAGACGCACATATTAAAGCATAAAAAGAGAGAAAGATTAGACAAACTCAGACTTATTTCTGATTAGATTGTTGAGGCTCACTGCGCTTTAAATATGTTACACAAACATAACTAGAGTCTCCCAATTAATTATGTTGACCTTTGTGAGTATTGCTTCTGAAACGGTTGTACTTAGCTGGGAGACAACAAAGAAGTGACTATTCTGGTTTGGGTTTCAACCTGCGTTGCAAGCGACATATTTTTGCCAATTGTAAGGAGATTACTCTTGGCCATTGTGGAGGCGCAATGGCCCATTGGTTAGGGCAGCGGACTCGCGGTCATAGGATCGCAATTTCGATTCCCAGACCGGGCGTTGTGAGTGTTTATTGAGCGAAAATACCGAAAAGCTCCACGAGGCTCCGACAGGGGATGGTGGCGAACCCTGCTGTACTCTTTCACCACAACTTTCTCTCACTCTTACTTCCTGTTTCTGTTGTGCCTGTAATTCAAAGGGTCAGCCTTGTCACACTGTGTCACGCTGAACATCCCCGAGAACTACGTTAAGGGTACACGTGTCTGTGGAGTGCTCAGCCACTTGCACGTTAATTTCACGAGCAGGCTGTTCTGTTGATCGGATCAACTGGAACCCTCGACGTCGTAAGCGACGGATTGCCAACAACTCTTGGCCATGATTTCATGCTTTTTTCTCTTGACGTTTTCTGAGTTTTGCTGCATAGTATTTGCGTTACATCTTGAGATACTAAGGCTTTTTTTTTTTACTGATTCGTCGAGCAAACAAAGAACATTTCTACGTGGTCGCTCGGCCTCTCAGAAATAGCAACCGAATTCCTTCAAATCACACCCTACCGTTTTAATAAACGGTGCTGAAAAGTCCCCGATTTAAGGAGTGTAGTGAAAGGACTGGCTGGAGACCCAACCTTCACATTACTCAACAATATTGGTTTAAAATTTTGGCACAAGGCCAGTAAGCTCGGAGGAAATGGTAAGTCGATTACATCGACCCCAGTGCTGCAATAAGTGTGGGAATCTGAGAGGGGAATACGTTGAATAAAATCATAATTAACTGATCCTCCTGTATTTTCTTTTATCCAAAACCAGAAACTTTCCAGCACTCCCTCGTGTGTGTGTGTACACACACACATACATATATATATGCATATATATATATATATATATATATATATATATATATATATATATATATACGAGGGATTGCTGAAAAGCTCCTGGCTTTAAGGCTATTGCGAAAGGCTTTTCGCAATACGATACCCTTAAACCTTCCCAGTTCTTTTACAGGGCCTAGAAAAAACTGAAGGACCACTGCAGTAAATGTGTGAATCTGAGAGGGGAATATGTTGAATAAAATCATAATTAACTGACCCTCCTGTATTGTCTTTTACCCCAAACTAGGACCTTTTCAGCACCTTCCCGTATAATGTAGTTTCAGATATACAAAAGACGCGGTGGTCATACCGGTAATGCTTTGGATCGTAAGCCTGTTCAAATAAGGTTGATTCGAAGGCAGCAATTTGTTGGGAGGAGGATGGGTCATTCGATTATAGCGACCCTAGTATATGCGTGTAGAAGTAGTTCTGTGCCAGATATAGGTGCAATATTTCATCACGGATCATTTCATCGGTCTACCAACTATGGCGATGAAAGAGAGGCGATGTGTGCAGAACTAACCGATTGGAAGCGCACAGTAAGTTATATATTTCGTCTGTTACTTATGCCTTAATCTATGCAAACCTGCAACGGGACTGAATAGTCATCTGAGAGGTCACGGATGGAAAGTCAGAAATGCTATTAACAACGAAGAAGCACAAGATGGCAATCGTTTGAGATGATGGTGCAATCACCATGTATGAATATATGTACGTACGTAGGTACATGTGTAGGCACTACATGTAAGCATGTATGTAAAACTTACTTGAAAAAGGATGCGTGGCGTTCGATCATATAATAATATAAATAATATATAAATATATGCATATATCCATACATATAAGTACACACCTACATCTATATGTATACATACAAGCATATATGGGTACAGGACATAAAAAAAAAACATTAAACACAATGAGAAACGTATGTTTTCGTTTCTCATTTGTGTTTAACGTTTTTTTTTTTTTGATGTCCAGTACCCATATATGCATGTATGTATACATATAGATGTAGGTATGTACATATATGTATGGATATATTTATATACTATGTATGTATGTATGTATGCATGTATGAACGTACGTAAGTTCATACCTACGTGTGCGTGTGCAAAGCAAAAAGGAAGTAGGTTAGTTTACGTGTTTGATGCCGGTTGTTTCAGAATTACAAAACAGGGGGGGGGGGGAGAGAAACAACAGGGGTGTATTGAATACAATCCTTTTATTGCCGATGAAATTGTTGTTAAACGTTAGAAACATTCGACGAAGGAGCGGAGTTGAATAGAGGTGTGTGAGTCGTTTTCGAAAGACATCTAAATAGCTTGCTAGATAGTCACCTTTGTCCTACTTAATGAAAAGGTGTTGTGCAAAAAACGTATTTAGACAAACAAATAACTCCACAGACAAAAGCCAAACAAACAGACAGACAGACAGACAGATAGATAAAGAGGTACATAGGAGTGCATGTATGAGATAGCAGGAGATAAAGAATGCCATGTGTGTGTGAGAGAGAGAGAGAGAGAGAGAGAGAGAGAGAGAGAGGGGGGCGGAGAGAACGTTCAATTAAGTGTGAAGGGCAAAGAGTGCACATGTTCGTTTGTACCTGTTTGCGCGTGAGCGCGCATGCGATCTTACAAAACACGAAAGCACTTTTGTCAAATGTCCCTTCTTCAGTTGTGATTCATAGTGGAATGTTTTTTGTTGTTGCTTGCTGCGGATGGAAACCCCTGAATCAGACATTAAAAGTGTGATACACCCATCTTTTTCTGTTTATATCTAGGACTACATTTGTCTAACGTCTTCTTGTAATATGTATCAATAATTTGAGGGAAGCTTTCCTGCCATTTACAGCTAGATCGAACAGACGTATGACTGAAGGCTTTCTCAGATAATCTCTGGATTCTAGATAATTCTAGATTCTAGAACTACGACATCTAGTTGGTCATTCACATATCTAAGATGGTGTAGTGTGGTTATAACGAAAAACTTGTCTGTTGATATACATCATACATTGCTACGTTATTACAAGGCATTATTCATACAATACAGCCAGTCAGTCTTATATGAACACCGCTTCAACAGATTTCGATAATCAGGCTGAATTTTCACATCGATACACATTCACGTGACCATGTTAATTCTTCATCCATTTCCGGGTTGGGTATAGAAGTAAGACAACAAAAGAATTACTGGTACACTTCGTAAGGGAATATTCTCTTTGTAAACTATATTTTAGAATTACAAATTCAGTTTTATTAATCATACTTGTGTTTAACATTAATTTCGATTCCCAAAAACCTTAAATTGAAGAATATCGACGCATGCTGGTACTCTTTGTAACGCCCGGTTTTAGTTATTTTATATCAAAGAGTCAGTGAGAAACCTATGTGGTCGCTTGATCTGCTAGAGATAGAAAACAAATCTCCTTCAAAATGTAGTTCTTGGTTACATTTTCTAACCTTGTATCCTCTTAAACTCACAAAACGAAAATGGAATATCTCGGCTGAAACGCTTTTGAATAAACTGATACGGAAATAAACACATTTAATTTGATAATATGAAAGTAGAGCAAGGAATTTAAAATCATAGCATATAATTAATGTGTGTTACTGAATGAACCCTAGAAATAAGGTTAGCTCTTTTGTCGACTACGACATAGATAAGTTATTCAAAAGGTGAAAGACGAGGAGAGAACAGCCCGTTGAGACAAGCGTTGTAAATACCTCTAGATAGCTTTGCAGCTCTGTGATCTGTGGTTGAATTTGCCAGTCTTTTTTATAGCTGCTAACCATCCTTCTAGAAACAACAACAACGACGACGACGAAAAATACCTTAGGAATGAGAAATGTCCCCAAGACACCTGATGAAGGCTGGAGGGTGAATCAGCCGAAAGGTTGTGTTAACAACAAACAAGATGAGGACAAATATCCGTCAAATGTACATAATTCCTCATCTCTTAAATATAGAACTGTCTATCTGTCTTTCCGTCCATCCGTCCGTTTCTTCCTCCTATCTTTTTTCTTTCTCTTTCCCTCATTTTGGACATGTATGATGATTCAACTTGGATCTTTTTAGTTCCACTTAAAGACCAAGGTGTATGACTCGGTCCTGTAGGACATACCACATTTGAAAAAGAGTACAACAAGTTTTAGTGTAGGTTTAGAGAAAACAAGTTCACTCCGGTTCTATGTACAACAACACTTCATAGGCATAACATCAAAGACAAACATGTTTCAATCATGTTTCTTATGTAAGATAAACTGTCATCACTTATTTTGGCAATGAGCTATGATAAGTTAGTGGAAATCTATTTCTTTACCATCAAGTTCTTTATATAATTTTGGAGAAACCTTTTCGTCTTCTTTTGACAAAATAATGTCTTATTATAAATCAAAGGTATCATTCACTATTCACGACATATCTTTGCTTACAAGTATTAGACATCTATTTACTCTTTTACTCGTTTCAGTCATTTGACTGCGGCCATGCTGGAGCACCGCCTTTAGTCGAGCAAATCAACCCCAGGACTTATTCTTTGGAAGCCTAGTACTTATTCTATCGGTCTCTTTTGCCGAACCGCTAGGTTACGTGGACGTAAACACACCAGCATCGGTTGTCAAGCGATGTTGGGGGGAACAAACACAGACACAAACATATACACACACATACACATATATACACATATATATATACATATATACGACGGGCTTCTTTCAGTTTCCGTCTACGAAATCCACTCACAAGGCTTTGGTCGGCCCGAGGCTATAGTAGAAGACACTTGCCCAAGGTGCCACGCAGTGGGAATGAACCCGGAACCATGTGGTTGGTAAGCAAGCTACTTACCACACAGCAACTCCCGCGCCTATTTGTTGATTTTATTTTCAAATCTTGGGCATTTACAGCCATCTTCTACGACTTGTGCATTTATTTGTATGACATCATTTTCTTTAAAGTCTTTTCAGTTTTTCTCCAAGCACAGATTCAGCTCCGTATTTCCAAACTTATTTTGTACAACCTGTACGTTTGCAACTTGTTTTCCTCAGCAACAACAGTTGCTGCAGCAGCAACAATTACTTATAGTTTAAGCCATGCCGTGTGGAGGCGCAATGGCCCAGTGGTTAGTTAGGGCAGCGGACTCGTGGCCATAGGATCGGGGTTTCGATTCCCCGACCGGGCGTTGTGAGTGTTTATTGAGCAAAACCACCTAAAGCTCCACGAGGTTCCGGCAGGGGATGGTAGCGAACCCTGCTGTACTTTTCCACCACAACTTTCTGTCACTCTTTCTTCCTGTTTCTGTTGTACCTGTAATTCAAAGGGTCAGCCTTGTCACGCTGAATATAACTGAGAACTACGTTAAGGATACACGTGTCTGTGGAGTGCTCAGCCACTTGCACGTTAATTTCACGAGCAGGCTGTTCTGTTGATCGGATCAACTGGAACCCTCGACGTCGTAAGCGACGGATTGCCAACAACAAGCTTTGCCGTAAACTATTCACCGATATATTGAGGAGCAATAAGTAAAACAGTTCTTAAATGTTTAAAAACAACAGTAGAAGGAACATCGCTACATTAATAATTACACTACTAGTGAAGGAAAGTGGATATAACCACAATTAGGTTAGTGGTAATAGTATACCGAGTAATTAACATAATTAGCGCATACTTTTTATGCAGATAGATGGTGCATGTGCATCTCTAGAGCCAATCAGAAGAGTTTGTATGCGGTACTGTAAGCAATAATGTGTGCCTGCTCGCGATATATTTTTTCCCACGAGAGTTCCGGATCCCAGTAATGAACTCATTTGCATATAACCAATCAGAGCTCACCTTGACCTTGTTGTCAAGTTAACAAACACACTCTACCAAGTAAACTCAAGACAAAGAACGATTGCCAAGTTATGTCTGATTTTAGAAGGAGACACGTAATTAGGTAGATTTGCATCTATACCTATTGTCGGATTTTGTTAGGGTTCCATATGGTAAAGAAGTGGATGGGAAAAATGTGGGCAGAGGGTGATGTGCTGGCAACCCTCTCCCCTTACTGCTGGCGTGTACGGTCGCCAAATTGGCCATCCTCCTATTTAAACACAATATACCTTCGACTACATCAAAGATGGGTAAAAAGAGGTGCCGCCTAGTGACCTCCAAGAAGTGGCCGTTTACTTTAACCAACGAACAGATACCCACGTGCTTTGCAGTGTACTAGCTTCTGAAAACGAGCTCGAACTCAACCACTTTCAGAACAGCGGCTAAGTAACGATGGTCGAAGCTATCAAAACATTTCAACCGATTCAAATTGATCAGGGATTCACGGGAGCCAACATGATTCCTAAACTACTTTATAGTTTATAGCATAAGATGGAGGTTGTCGAGGATGGGTTTATTCGTGATCCTGTGAGTATTTAGAATTCCATGTGTATTTCCGTTTGTAAATTGTCGTTGCGTTCTTTGTTCTGAGTCTTCGTTTATTTTTACCGAGATAAATATATCTATGATACAGAGCTAAACAGATGGCATATATCTACCGCAATCTAAATTTAAGAAAAACAACTGTTAAGAAGAAACAACAAAATGGTTAATCAGAAAATGACATGATGTGTCTATATTCACAGGCGCTCTAGTAATATTCTACCTTATTTCTGCCTCCTTCTATTCTGCAATATACTAATTTCCCCTATCTGACTCCAATATAAAGTGCTTCCATTTGCTAATCTAACACAGTCGCTATCCATCTCCCCGATACTGAATCCTGTCTACTTTTCAATCCAATAATGTTACATCTAAAAGTTACACATCTCTGACGATTTGACAATAAGTCTTGATTATGTAATTTGCATTATGTAACAATCACGTAAGATGATAACTACATGTTTTTACAATTTCTCATGTATATATATATATGTGTGTAAGTGTTTTTGTGCTTGTGTTAGTCTCTCATTGATGTTGGTTTGATTACGTTCCCATGACTCACGGCTCGACAAAAAGACTTAAAATACTGAGATCGGTTTGCTCCACAATACTCGTCAAGACGTTGCCCTAGCATATAGTCGTACTTTAATTTCAGAAACAAGTTAAAAAGGAAAAAACGAATATATATATATGACTGTGTGAGAAACCAGTATTGTCCCGATTGTCACATTGTTGTTCCAAATATAGAAAGCAACACAATCGACCAAATACTTTACGGTGTTTAACGGTTTGCTTGGAACAATACCATTTTTAATGAGTGTTTTGTGTGAATCTTGTTTGTGAATCACAGCAGTTAATTCGTCAATGCCGAGTCTATTGAGTTATGGTTCATTCACCACACGTAGTTGTATCTCACCTTGAGCTTTTTAGGGCAAAATAACAACGACGACCACCACCACCACCATGATGATCATCATCATCATGATCATGATCAACATCGGCAGTAGTAAAAGTATCTCTCCACCGCGGGGATCCATCCTTATTACCACAACGACCGCCGCAAGCAGTGTAACCACTACCACCACCACCACCATCACAATGGCTCACACGACGACGACGACGTCTTATGGATTAGAAGTATCACCCATAAATACTTTGAAATACAATAGGAGCTTTTTGCACAGTTTTCATGTGCACCAATTTTACTGTAAGCGACATAAGTACGCCTCGCAATCACGCGATCCCGAGTTCAATCTCACTGCATGGCTTCGGGGTTTACCCAAGCTTTGGGAATAAAATTGGATTGAGCAGATGGAAATCGTACGGAAGCCAGTCGATTGACTTGTATTTGTTATTCAAAGGTACAAACATGTCGCACACGCACATTATGTCACGCTGAATTTGCCCCAGGATTATGCTAGTGGTATACGTGTCACGTGTTTGTGTAAAGCTCAGTCGTTTATACATGCTAATTTCATGAGAAATGGAGGAGCATGGCTTAGTGGTTAGGGTGTTGGACTCATGGTTATGGTTCGATTCCTGGACCGGGCGATGTGCGGTGTTCTTGAGCAAAACATTTCATTTCAAGTTACTCCAGTCCAATCAGCTGGCAAAAATGAGTAACCCTGCGACGGGCCGGCATCCCGTCCAGGTGGAGAATATATAGACCACAGAAACCAGACCCTATGCTCCTCACGGAGTAATGTGGACTAACGAATTCAATGAGCAAGCGATTTACTTGATTGAGCAATCAATTTCCCGTCGTTAAAATCGACGGATATCTATTTAAAAAAGAATTCTATATTTTCTTACTATATTATCTAGTAAGTCTTTACGTTTTGAGTTCAAATTCCGCCGAGGTTGACTTGGATTTTCAGCTTTTCAGGATCGATAATAAGTGCCAGTTTAGCACTACAATCGATGTAATCGACTTATGCCCTACCCCAAAATTCCAGGTTTTGTGCCTATAGTGGAAAGTATTATTATCCAGTAAATCCTAACCAATTATACAAGCTTATAAATTATAAATGCATCGAACTTGCTAATATTGGTTTCAAATTTTAGGACAAGGCTAGCAAGTTTGCGGGAGGGTGTAAGTAGATTACATCAGCCCCAGTGCTCAGCTGGTACTTATTTTATCGACCTCAAAAGGATGAAAGGCAAAGTCGACCTCGGCGGAATTTGAACTCTGAACGTGAAGACGGACGAAATACCGCTAGACATTTTGCCAGGCGTGCTAACGATAATTCGTTAATATTAATTGTTGTTATGCAGGTTAATAAATCTGAATCATTAAGTACAAATTATAATTGAAATGCATCGAATTAAAAAAAGAAATTTGGAATTTTGAGTAGAAGTCCTTTCAGATATCCACATACATTCGAAATTTGACACAAACAGTTTTGTACGACGCTCTACCGATTCTGTTAATCCACCTGGATCTTTGAATGAAGAGGTAGAATCCATCTGACAGGCTTCCGTTTGGTTTCTGTCGGTACAAAACACTTGCGCAAGACGTCAGGCCTTTGGATTGAATTCGGGCTGCGTGATTGCATAGTGAAGTTCTTAACAATTCAGCCAATCGATATACAATATAAGAATGGTTTCAAATTTTGGCACAGTTCCAGCAATTTTAGGGGAGGGGGCTAGTCCTTTACATCGACCTTAATGCCCAACTAGTATTTATTTTTTAACGACCCTGAGAGGAGAGGAAAGGTAAAGTCGTCTTCGGCAGAATTTGAACTCAGAGCGCAAAGATCCAGAGAAAATGCCGCTAAACATTTTGTTCGACATTCTAACGATTCTATCTGTTCGATATAAGAATAAGAGATATATAATATAAGATGTATATTCGATGTAAGCTATATGAATAAAGTAGTTTCATCAAATACCTTTCTTCTTTTCAAGTGTCACTAAAAATTTCTAATTATATGTAACAGAAAAAGAAAGAAAGGAAAAAGAAATTATAGAAAATATCAAAGAAATACGAAAACAAAAATTCTTTTAAAGCTTACCTAAAATATAAAATACTAGCAGCTAAGCCCGGTTTCACCCGGTCAGAGAACGACGCGAAGAGAGAAACGAAGACATAAAAAAGAGGAAAAAATGGATACGAAGTGGTGTTTGGGCGACGGATCTTGGTAGAAAAAAAACAGAATGTAAGGAGAGCAAAGCAAGACTGGACTTACGTGGGCTGGCAGGACGATGAAAAAATTGCGGAGTTGAAATTGAAGCAGTTGAAGGTGCCGTTGTTATCATTGGAGTGCCTCTTGGTAGACAACATTCTTCGTCCTTCCCTCGGGTGCACAAATAGAAAGACCATGGGGACAGCCAACGTGCAGTTGTGCGTGTGAGAAAACTTGCCCTGTCAGATTCAAATCAACCGCTTGCACTGATAGTCCCTGCGCCTTGTTGATTGTCATGGGAAAGCAGAGTTTGATGGGAAATTGCATCTGTTTAAACTTGTAGGTCGTATAGGAGTGGGTAAGGGACATGGGAGTTATAAGTATGTCTTAGCCAGCGGCTAAGATTGTTGCCTACAGAACTCGGGAGCACAATTTTTTGATAATCATCCGCGTCCCATTGCACATTATTGGAGCATCTAAATTACTTAGCAGTATGATTGGTGCGCCAACTTTCAGATGCAGTTCGTGAGCTAGTAGTTCTGCGGGTCCCACTTTTGTCAGATTTGTCATGGGCCGGCCGGTCTATCTCAGATACATGGGAAGCTGGATTAAATTTTTCATCAACACAGGGGAGCCGAAATAAATTCTTTCAATGTCCAAGGGAAACCAAATCGCGAAAAAGGTTGAGAAATTCTGATCTATAACGATGGTTTTTATTTAGGCACATCGTAAAAGTAATTATAATGAATTGCTTAATATAAAGAAAAGTATGTTTTTTCAAGCAAATACAGTTAGAAAAAATATTTACCATTTCAAGTCATTACTAAAAACAAAGCTCATCAATTTTGGAATGAAATAATTTTATTTTAAGTTGTAAATTTTGCCCGAGAAATAAAGCAAATAATCACCAAATGCATTGTTAAAAATCTGCAACTCAATAGCAAATATTTCCAAATTGATTAGAAATGCATAAATTTAATAATAACAATGTTTTTGAGATTCCGGTTCGAATGACATGAGTGTTTTTGTTTCACTTTTGACACGTAATACTTAAATAGTGGAGGAGGTATGATGTTGCTGTGGGCTGGAAGTATGCAAGAAGTTAAAATTTTTTTAAACTAAAACACAACCGGGACCCTAAGTAAGGCATGTGTAAAATTTGAATGAAATTGGTTGTGTAGTTCTGGAGTTTTAGGGATTCATACAGACACACACACACACACACACACAGACATACATTCTCAATTTTATATATATATAGATTATAATTAAATAAAACAAGTGCAATTATAAAATATCGAAATTACACAATGTTATGTCAATAATCCTTTCTAATGTAGGCACCTGGCCTTGAATTTTGAGGGAGAGGGCCAGTCAATAACATCGACCCCAGTACTTGACCGATACTTATTTCCTCGACCCCGAAAGGATGAAAGGCAAAGTCGACTGCGGTGGAATTTGAAACTCAGAACATAAAGACACATTTGGTCCGACGTACTAACGATTCTGTCTGCTTGCTGCCTTAACTATGTGAGTTCGAGTCTCATAGCCGGCCGCCAACACATTTTTCTGCAAAATAGGGGTAGCTTATCCTGTTCAGGCTATATTATTAGCATTATCCTGCGTCTGAGAATTTAAAATCACTTCTTTCACTTTCTAAGACATCTCAACGCTTCTAAAGCAAACTTCGTTCGTTTGTTTACGTTCATCGTAATTTGAATTTATAATAATAATGGTTTCAAATTTTGGCACGGGGAGGGGATAAGTCGATTACATCGACCCCAGAACTCAGCTGGTACTTATTTTATCGGCCCCGAATGGTTGAAAGGCAAAGTCGACTTGAACTCAGAAAGTGAAGAAGGACGAAATGTCGCTAGATATTTTGTCCGACGTGCTAACGATTTGTCAGCACGCCGCCTTAATAATAATAATAATAATAATATCAATACCAGCAGATAACAACGTTTCTCTAAAAGAAATGGAGAAACTTTCAAAATACAAAGACCTGGAAATAGAGGTAACTCGAATGTGGAATCTAAAAACAGAAACAGTTCCTATCATAGCAGACGCCTTAGGTATGAAAAAAACAAAAACATATTCAGACAAATACATAACAAAAACACTAGGACTTACAAATATATATAACTTACAGAAAATTGCACTACTGAGCACTGCACACATCCTACGCAAAACACTTTCAATACAGTAACCATAAGAGCATCACAGCAAACCACAGCACATATCCAAGGCACACAGAGCTGCGCTCGGTAGTGAAGTGAAATCACGCTATAAAAATAAAACTACTGAATAATAATAATAATAGCAATAATAATAAAGCGTCTAATATGTTAATGTTAAGTGGTGTTATTTAGGTTAATTGGGTCGAATCATTAATGTTTGATTATAACTGTAATGAACGGCAACGATAACAAAAAAAAAAGAAGAAAAAAAAAAACCTCACGATGTTCAAAGAAGCTCTTTTCAGACATACGCTTAAATTCGAAGCCTGGACCCAAAGCATCTTTATGAGACATTCTAATTATCCTGACAGTTCGCCGAGTGGCATTGGAAATAAAAGTTCAAGTCGAAACACGAATTATCTTATATGGTGTGTGTGTGGTGGTATTTTAATTCACTGTTCTTTCAGTCTTCAAATTTGTCTCCTGTCTGCGAGAGAAATTATTATTTTGCTATTAAGAAATTATTAGCAGTATGACTACTGCGTTATGTTAATTTACCCGGATTTTCCAAAGTAAAGCTTGCTATTGCATGAGTGACTTCCAGTCTATCACTAAGACAATTCCAGTCATAAATAAGTTATGACAGGAATGTGATGTCATATTTTAATGATCTTACCATTCTGTTATATCTTTTGCAAGAGTACAGCATATATGAACATAAATTATCCATTTGGGCGTTGGCTGGAACATCGGCTCACAAAATATTCACGTTTAGATGCCTGAATGTATGCGTATATATGCATGCATATATACATACGTACATACACACAAATGTACACATATATATATATATATATATATATACAATTATGCATTTATAATTTTCACCTTAAAAAGGTATTTTTCGTATGCTGGCCACTGATAAAACGTTTTAATAAAATTTTATCCTTGTATTTGGTAAGTACCTTACTTACCAACCACATGGTTCCGGGTTCAGTCCCACTGCGTGGCACCTTGAGCAAGTGTCTTCTACTATAGCCTCGGGCCGACCAAAGCCTTGTGAGTGGATTTGGTAGACGGAAACCGACAGAATAAGTACTAGGCTTACAAAGAATAAGTCCTGGGGTCGATTTGCTCGACTAAAGGCGGTGCTCCAGCATGGCCGCAGTCAAATGACTGAAACAACTAAAAGAGTATATATATATATATATATATATATATATATATATATAAAACTTTTATAAGTAATATTCTAAAAGAATATATAACTGAACTTATATTGAGTGCTCAATTATTTTGAGCAAATAAATGTGTATATATGTGTTTTTATATTATTAATAAATTCATAAACTTATCAATAATATACTCAGGAAATCAATATTTAATATTTCGAAAGATATATATCCAATATGACATGGTAATATAATAAATTTAAAATATAAATATACGAAATATAAATATAAATATGTATAAAAATATGAATGTAGATAAATATACGTGTGAATATAAATGCGTATAAAAATTTATGCGTAATTAAGCATATACATATATGCTTAATTAATTAAGCATATATATATATATATATATGCTTAATTAATTAAGCATATATATATATATATATATATATACACAGGGTTGGCCCAAAGTCACCTGACAGTAAATAAAAACCCATTTAGTTCCAAGATTAAAACAAAAACTTATTTCGTATGAGACTTCGCTAAAAAAAAAAAAAAAATTAAAAATAGACAAATGCTGAAAAAGAAACGGTGATTTTAACTCTCAGCATTCAATTATTATTAAACAAGCATTCACAATTGGAATGAATAAATGAAACTGAATATCAAGTATTTATGGAATTTTGAAGTACTATCGAGTGACTTTTGGCAGACCCTGTATATATGTACATTCACAGTATATGTATGCATGCAACTCTCTCTCTCTCTCATATATATATATATATATATGGGATATGTGTGTGTGTGTATAAATATATAGGTAGGAAGGTTGTGAAAGGGGTCTCAGGGAGTAACGTACCTGTCTTCCAGAGCTAGTTTTCCACCACATTTCTTAAAAATCGTGGTAAAGGCCTTGGTCTCGGAAAACTGAAGTGCTTAGAAACTGAGGTTGGGAGTAAGCAAGGGCATGCTCCTCGTAGAAAATCCAGCTCTTCTGATCTACTACTACTACTACTACTACTACTATTTTCATTATTATTATTATTATTAAAGCGTCGAGCTGACAGAATCGTTAGCACGCCGAGCAAAATGCTTAGCGGCATTTCGTCCGTCTATACGTTCTTAGTTCAAATTCTGCCGAGGTTGATTTTTGCCTTTCATCCTTTCGGGGTCGATAAATTGAATACCAGCGAAACACTGAGGTCGATGTAATCGACTAGTTCCCCCACCCTACCCAAAAATTTGAGGCCTCCAGTAGAAAGGATTATTATTATCATTATTATTATTATTATTATTGTTGTTGTTGTTGTGGGTAACTTCATGCGTGTCAAAATCTGTGTTCGCGTGATAAGTGCAGAGAAATATATATGTGCGTGACTGTTACGTACTTGTTGATAAGTCTTTGACAAGTGCGCGCGCGTGTAAACAAACTAGTTGGCTTCTTTACACACAGTCATACAGACCCAACTCAAAACTTCATGCTGAAGTCAAATAACGATTTGCTGGGAATCTCCGATATGAAATGTTTTCCTGGAGACGAGCAGTCTGCTCTAGCCTGTGTCTATGATTGCTTTTCGTCATTGTCTTGACAAACTGGTGGTATAGCTGATCTATTATTAGTCAAAGGGTGGGAGACAAATAGTCTTGATTGGTCGATTACACATAAAAAAAATAAAACTTCCGCTCCCATTCTAGAACCAAATAGCAAAAAGAAACATTAAAAGCCGAGGTCCACGACATAGAACTAAAAAGTAGCTAGCGGGTAGTGGGTTCAAATGATTAGGTTGTCAAGAAAGTTCTTGTGGTTTTTAATCTTTAAATTCAGATGCACATATCTCGGCTCAAACAAAACTTTATTAATCGAAATAAACACCATCAGAATCAACACACTTTTGCCAACGCGAAACAGTAGCGTAAAAATCCTGTGTTCTGATGGCGATGAAGTCGTTGAAGGTGTGTTTGGCATCGTCTTGGTTTTTGAAGCATTTCTCACGCAGGAAGTGGTAGTCGGTAGGCGAGAGGTCGGGTGATTATGGTGGATGAGGCAGAGTTTCGTAGCCCAATTCGTTTCTGCAGGGTCCTGCGACGTGTGGCCGAGCGTTGTCGTGGAGAAGATTTCGTCCTTTTCTATTGGCCAATGTTGACTGTTGTTGTCGGAGTTTCTTATGCATTTCATCCATTTGCTGACAGTACTTCTCCGCCGTAATGGTTTCGCCTGGATCCAAAAAGCTGTGATGGATGAGACCGGCGGCAGACCACCAAACAGTCACCATGACCTTGTTTTGGTACAACTTTGGCTTCGGGAAGTGCTGTGGAGCTTCGTCGGCGTCCAACCACTGAGCTGAGCGTCGCCGGTTGTCGTAAAGAATCCACTTTTCATCGCAAGTCACAATCCAGTCGAGAAACGGATCGTTCTTGTTGCGTAAAAGAAGGGAAGACGACACTTCAAAACGGCGTTTTGTTTTGGTTGTCGTTGAATTCGTGCGGCACCCATTTCTCAAGTATTTTTGTTTTTCCAATTTCTTTCAAGTGGTTGGAAATTGTCGTATACGTTACGTCTAATTCAGAAGCAAGCTCTCGAACAATTGTGCGTGGATTGGCTTCGACTAAGGCTCTTAGTTGATCGTTGTCAACATCCGATGGCCGACCACTACGCTTATCATCTTCAAGACTCTCGTCACCGCTACGAAATTTTTTGAACCACCATTGTGCTGTACGTTCATTAGTGGTTCCTAGGCCAAACACATCGTTGATATCACGAGCTGTTTCAGCAGCTTTTCGGGCTAGCTTGAACTGGAATAAGAAAATTGTACGAATTTGCTTTTTGTCCATGTTGTATTCAGCGTTCCAGAAAAAAATGGTCTAATTATTCAAAAAGAAAAAGAGTAACACGATTAGATAGAGCGAAAAACGGGCTTTAAAATGATATATAAAGTCAAAGTAATTTAATGAAAATTAATTTTAAAATACATCATTTAAAACCAAAATTAAAATTCCGCAAGAACTTGCTTGACAACCTAATATTTGTTGGGCTTCCTGTTATATAATTTGCTCTCTTTGGTCACAAACAACACATAACAATAATCTCGAAAGATGCTACAAAGTTTAAGTACGCTTTGCACTCGACTTGTTATTTCATCGACTCCGAGACGAAGAAAACCAAAGTCGGCCTCAGCGAAATTTGGACTTAGAACATAAAGATGGACGAAATACTGCTAAGCATTTCGCCCGGCGTGCTAACAATTCAGTCAGTTCACAGCCTTAAATTAATTGACAATTGTTGATTTCAAATTTTGGCACAAGGCCAGCAATTTTGGGGGTAGGGGTTAAGTCGATTACATTGACCCCAGCGTTCAACTCGTGCATATTTTTTCAGCTCCAAAAGGTTGTAAGACAAAGTCGACCTCGGTGGAATTTAAACTCAGCATGTAAAGACGGACGAAATGCCACAAAGCATTTTGACCGGCGTGCTAACGATTGTGCCAGCTCATTGTCTTAGTAATGATAATGGTCTCAGATTTTGGCACTGCGCCAGCAATTTTTTCAAGGTTTGAGGAAGTCGATTACATCGGCTCCAGTATTCGACTGGTACAATATTTTATCGAACCTGAAGTGATCTTTGCGGATTTTGAACTCAGAACGTAAAGAGCTGGAAGAAATGTCACTAAGGAATTTGTTCAACGCGTCATCTTTCCTGCCATCTGGCACAAATCATAAACTCGAAAGGAATTAATCGATCTGATGGGCCCCAGTACTTAATAAATACTTCATTTCATCGATCCTGAAAGAATGAAAGGGGAAGATTATCACGGCGCGATTAGAACACGAAAGTGCAGGAAATAACCCTTTTGAACACAAAACTGCAGGAAATAACCCTTTCAACTATAGGCACAGTCTGAAACTTTGGGGAAGAGGACTAGTCGATTACATCGACTCCAGTGTTGCACTGGTACTTAATTTATCGTTGCCGAAAGGATGAAAGGCAAAGTCGACCTCGGCGGACTTTGAACTCAGAACGTAGTGGCAGACGAAATACCGCTAAGCGTTCTTCCTGGCGTGCTAAAGATTCTGCCAGCTAGCCGCCTTAAAATGCAGGAAATAATGACTCTTTATGACGTCGAGCTAGCAGAATTATTAGTACGCCGGACAAAATGCTTAGTGGTATTTCATCCGTCTTTATATTCTGAGTTCATCTTCCGCCGCGGTCGACCTTGCCTTTCATTCATTCAGGGTCGATAAAAATAAGTACCAATCGAGTACCGGGGTCGCTGTGATCAACTTACCCCCACCCCACGGAATTGCTAGTCTTGTCCTTAAATTTGAAACCAATGATGACTCCTACTCTAGGTAAAAGATCACAAATTTGTGGGAGAAGAAAATCGTTGATTTACATCGCTCTCAGTTGTAACTGGCGCTTTATTTTATTCACCAGAGAAAGATAAAAGCAAATTTGGCCGCGACGGGAGAGAAACTCAGAACATAAAGATTCACATCTATTTCTAGTAGGTCGAGCAACCACCTAGAGGCAGTTTCTTGGCGCAAGTTACATCACATTGACACTCGTCTGTATGCGTGTGTGTGTGTGTGAATGTATGTACGAAAGGACTTGCGTGTGTGTGTGTGTGAGAGAGAGAGAGAGAGAGAGAGACAGAGATAGACAGACAGAGAGACAGAGAGACAGAGAGAGAATTTGAGCGTGTGTGTTTGTATGTATGTTTGTGAATGTATATATATATGAGTGTATGTGTGTGTGTGTGTGTGTGTTAGTGTGTATGTATATGCGTGTGAGTGAGGATCTGAGTGCGTGTGTCAATGTGTAGGCGCGCGGGCGTGTGTGTATATGTGTGTGACAGAGAGAGAGAGAGAGAGAGAGAGAGAGAGAGAGAGAGAGAGAAAATCTGTGTGAGTGTGTACGTGAGTGTGCATGTATGTGTGTAAAGATGTGTGTGGGCGTGTACGCTAGTGCGTGCATGTGTGCGTGTGTGTGTGTATAAGTGTGTGAGGGAATGTTAGTGTGAGTCTGTGTGTGTTAGCGCATTTAACTGTGTGAGTGTGCGTCAATGTACTTAAGAATGTGTGTGTGTGTGTGTGTGTGTGTGTGTGTGTGTGAAGGTGCGTGAGAGTGTGCGTTAGCATGTGTGCGCCTGCGACACTCTTTTACTCTTTTACTTGTTTCAGTCATTTGACTGTGGCCATGCTGGAGCACCACCTTTAGTGGAGCAAATCGACAGTATATATCTGCATGACTTGTACTTTATTTTAGCGACCCTGCGGTGATTTAATCAAATAACTCGTCCCCTAAATTTTAGCGGATAAAATTTTGTCATCGAGAAGGAGCTGAAGCATGGTCACTTGATTTGTCAGAAATAGCAGCTAAAGGATACTTGTATAACGTGGCCTTCAGTTTCCTGCAAATTTAAAAATCAGACGGGTTAGTCACGGCTGGAATTCATTTGATCACAGTTCAAGCATCAGAGGTAATGGAGTATGGACAGGGTTCCGCATCTTGATTTGTTAGAAATAGCAGCCAAATCTCCCTCAAATCACTCACTGCTGTCGTATAAAACGAAAAACGTTGGATAATCTTGGCTACATTATGGCTTTAAATTTGATGGAGTGGCCATAAGTGGAGCGTGGTAGTAATCAACATCTTCAAAAACCAGGGGCAACTGTCTTAGCCATTGGCGTCGTAATTCTCTGCCGTACTTGCTGAAATTATTTTAAACACCAATGCACTTTGAATTTCGCGATCACTGCGCGTTAGTTTACACAAGTTACTTCCCTTGAAATCTTTTAAACCTACCACGAGTTATCTCCCCTGGAATATTAGGTTGTGTGACTTTGTTTACTTTAGTGCACACCTCGTCCACATAAAGATCTAGTATATCACCAGAATATCGTATATACAGGCGCAGGCATGGCTACGTGGTAAGAAGGTTGCTTTCCAAACACATGGACCCAGGTTCAGTCCCACTGCATGGGAAAGTATTTTCTACTATGGTCAGAAACGTAGAGAAGCTCGTCTTTTTGTCCCCCACCACCACATGACAACTGCTGTTAAGTGTGTTTACATCCCTGTAACTTAGCGGTTCGGCATAAGAGGACGATAGAATAAGCACTTAGCTTTAAAACAAAAAGTAACTGGGGTTTAGGTTTCGATTCATTCAACTAAAATATCCTTTAAGGTGATGCTGCAGCATGACCACAATCTAGTGACTGAAAAAAGTAAAAGATAAAAGATGGCCGTTGCAAAAAAACTTTTAACGACTAAGTTTTCCCGGTTCTTTTTTTTCTGTGGCCATATAGGCGTAGGAGTGGCTGTGTGGTAAGTAGCTCGCTTCCCAACCACATGGTTCCGGGTTCAGTCCCACTGCGTGGCACCTTGGGCAAGTGTCTTCTACTATAGCCTCGGGCCGACCAAACACTTGTGAGTGGATTTCATAGACAGAAACTGAAAGAAGCCCGTCGTATATATGTATATGTATGTGTGTGTATATGTTTGTGTGTCTGTGTTTGTCCCCCCCCCCCAACATCGTTTGACAACAGATGGTGGTGTGTTTACGTCACCGTAAATTACGGGTTCGGCAAAAGAGACCGATAGAATAAGTACTAAGCTTCCAAAGAATAAGTCCTGGGGGTCGATTTGCTCGACTAAAGGCGGTGCTCCAGCATGGCCGCAGTCAAATGATTGAAACAAGTAAAAGAGTAAACGAGTTCCTCTCATCGTATTTTTATTACAACTAATATGAAATCCCCTCCGCCGATTCTCTGTAAGCAGGTGACAATCTGTTGCGACGATTCTAAACGAGTGACATATCTGTTGCGACGATTCTCTCTAAGCAGGTGATAATCTGTTGCGACGATTCCAAACGAGTGACATATCTGTTGCGACGATTCTCTCTAAGCAGGTGACAATCTGTTGCGACGATTCTAAACGAGTGACATATATGTTGCGACGATTCTCTCTAAGCAGGTGACAATCTGTTGCGACGATTCCAAACGAGTGACATATCTGTTGCGACGATTCTCTCTAAGCAGGTGACAATCTGTTGCGACGATTCTAAACGAGTGACATATCTGTTGCGACGATTCTCTCTAAGCAGGTGACAATCTGTTGCGACGATTCTAAACGAGTGACATATCTGTTGCGACGATTCTCTCTAAGCAGGTGACAATCTGTGGCGACGATTCTAAACGAGTGACATATCTGTTGCGACGATTCTCTCTAAGCAGGTGACAATCTGTGGCGACGATTCTAAACGAGTGACGTATCTGTTACGACGTTTCTCTCTAAGCAGGTGATAATCTGTGGCGACGATTCTAAACGAGTGACATATCTGTTGCGACGATTCTCTCTAAGAAGGTGACAATCTGTGGCGACGATTCTAAACGAGTGACGTATCTGTTGCGACGATTCTCTCTAAGCAGGTGAAAATCTGTTGCGACGATTCTAAACGATTGACATATCTGTTGCGACGTTTCTCTCAAAGCAGGTGACAATCTGTGGTGACGATTCTAAACGAGTGACATATCTGTTGCGACGATTCTCTCTAAGCAGGTGACAATCTGTTGCGACGATTCTCTCTAAGCAGGTGACAATCTGTTGCGACGATTCTCTCTAAGCAGGTGATAATCTGTGGCGAGGATTCTAAACGAGTGACATATCTGTTGCGACGATTCTCTCTAAGCAGGTGACAATCTGTTGCGACGATTCTCTCTAAGCAGGTGACAATCTGTTGCGACGATTCTAAACGAGTGACATATCTGTTGCGACGATTCTCTCTAAGCAGGTGACAATCTGTTGCGACGATTCTAAACGAGTGACATATCTGTTGCGACGTTTCTCTCTAAGCAGGTGACAATCTGTTGCGACGAATCTAAACGACTGACATATCTGTTGCGACGTTTCTCTCTAAGCAGGTGACAATCTGTGGTGACGATTCTAAACGAGTGACATATCTGTTGCGACGATTCTCTCTAAGCAGGTGACAATCTGTGGCGACGATTCTAAACGAGTGACATATCTGTTGCGACGATTCTCTCTAAGCAGGTGACAATCTGTTGCGACGATTCTAAACGAGTGACATATCTGTTGCGACGATTCTCTCTAAGCATGTGACAATCTGTTGCGACGATTCTCTCTAAGCAGGTGACAATCTGTTGCGACGATTCTAAACGAGTGACATATCTGTTGCGACGATTCTCTCTAAGCAGGTGACAATCTGTTGCGACGATTCTAAACGAGTGACATATCTGTTGCGACGATTCTCTCTAAGCAGGTGACAATCTGTTGCGATGATTCTCTCTAAGCAGGTGACAATCTGTTGCGACGATTCTAGACGAGTGACATATCTGTTGCGACGTTTCTCTCTAAGCAGGTGATAATCTGTTGCGACGATTCTAAACGAGTGACATATCTGTTGCGACGATTCTCTCTAAGCAGGTGACAATCTGTTGCGACGATTCTAAACGAGTGACATATCTGTTGCGACGATTCTCTCTAAGCAGGTGACAATCTGTGGCGACGATTCTAAATGAGTGACATATCTGTTGCGACGATTCTAAACGAGTGACATATCTGTTTCGACGATTCTCTCTAAGCAGGTGACAATCTGTGGCGACGATTTTAAATGAGTGACATATCTGTTGCGACGATTCTCTCTAAGCAGGTGACAATCTGTTGCGACGATTCTAAACGTGTGACATATCTGTTGCGACGTTTCTCTCTAAGCAGGTGTTAATCTGTTGCGACGATTCTAAACGAGTGACATATCTGTTGCGACGATTCTCTCTAAGTAGGTGACAATCTGTCGCGACGGTTCTGTCTAAGCAGGTGACAATCTGTTGCGACGATTCTCTCTAAGCAGGTGACAATCTGTTGCGACGATTCTAAACGAGTGACATATCTTTTGCGACGATTCTCTCTAAGCAGGTGACAATCTGTGGCGACGATTCTAAATGAGTGACATATCTGTTGCGACGTTTCTCTCTAAGCAGGTGACAATCTGTTGCGACGATTCTAAACGAGTGACATATCTGTCGCGACGGTTCTCTCTAAGCAGGTGACAATCTGTTACGACGATTCTCTCTAAGCAGGTGACAATCTGTTGCGACGATTCTCTGTAAGCAGGTGACAATCTGTTGCGACGATTCTAAACGAGTGACGTATCTGTTGCGACGATTCTAAACGAGTGACGTATCTGTTGCGACGATTCTCTCTAAGCAGGTGACAATCTGTTGCGACGATTCTAAACGAGTGACGTATCTGTTGCGACGATTCTCTCTAAGCAGGTGACAATCTGTTGCGACGATTCTAAACGAGTGACATATCTGTAGCGACGATTCTCTCTAAGCAGGTGACAATCTGTTGCGACGATTCTAAATGAGTGACATATCTTGCGACGATTCTCTCTAAGCAGGTGATAATCTGTTGCGACGATTCTCTCTAAGCAGGTGACAATCTGTTGCGACGATTCTAAACGATTGACATATCTGTTGCGACGATTCTCTCTAAGCAGGTGACAATCTGTGGCGACGATTCTAAACGAGTGACATATCTGTTGCGACGTTTCTCTCTAAGCAGGTGACCTGTTGCGACGATTCTCTCTAAGCAGGTGATAATCTGTTGCGACGATTCTAAACGAGTGACATATCTGTTGCGACGATTCTCTCTAAGCAGGTGACAATCTGTTGCGACGATTCTCTCTAAGCAGGTGACAATCTGTTGCGACGATTCTCTCTAAGCAGGTGACAATCTGTTGCGACGATTCTCTCTAAGCAGGTGACAATCTGTTGCGACGATTCTAAACGAGTGACATATCTGTTTCGACGATTCTCTCTAAGCAGGTGATAATCTGTTGCGACGATTCTAAACGAGTGACATATCTGTAGCGACGATTCTCTCTAAGCAGGTGACAATCTGTTGCGACGATTCTAAATGAGTGACATATCTTGCGACGATTCTCTCTAAGCAGGTGATAATCTGTTGCGACGATTCTCTCTAAGCAGGTGACAATCTGTTGCGACGATTCTAAACGAGTGACATATCTGTTGCGACGATTCTCTCTAAGCAGGTGACAATCTGTGGCGACGATTCTAAACGAGTGACATATCTGTTGCGACGTTTCTCTCTAAGCAGGTGACAATCTGTGGCGACGATTCTAAACGAGTGACATATCTGTTGCGACGATTCTCTCTAAGCAGGTGATAATCTGTTGCGACGATTCTAAACGAGTGACATATCTGTTGCGACGATTCTCTCTAAGCAGGTGACAATCTGTTGCGACGATTCTCTCTAAGCAGGTGACAATCTGTTGCGACGATTCTAAACGAGTGACATATCTGTTGCGACGATTCTCTCTAAGCAGGTGACAATCTGTTGCGACGATTCTAAACGAGTCACATATCTGTTGCGACGATTCTCTCTAAGCAGGTGACAATCTGTTGCGACGATTCTAAACGAGTGACGTATCTGTTGCGACGATTCTCTCTAAGCAGGTGACAATCTGTGGCGACGATTGTAAATGAGTGACATATCTGTTGCGACGATTCTCTCTAAGCAGGTGACAATCTGTTGCGACGATTCTAAACGAGTGACATAACTGTTGCGACGATTCTCTCTAAGCAGGTGACATATCTGTTGCGACGATTCTAAACGAGTGACATATCTGTTGCCACGATTCTCTCTAAGCAGGTGACAATCTGTTGAGACGATTCTAAACGAGTGACATATCTGTTGCGACGATTCTAAACGAGTGACATATCTGTTGCGACGATTCTCACTAAGCAGGTGACAATCTGTTGCGACGATTCTAAACGAGTGACATATCTGTTGCGACGATCCTAAACGAGTGACATATCTGTTGCGACGATTCTCTCTAAGTATGTGACAATCTGTTGCGACGATTCTCTCTAAGCAGGTGACAATCTGTTGCGACGATTCTAAACGAGTGACATATCTGTTGCGACGATTCTCTCTAAGCAGGTGACAATCTGTTGTGACGATTCTAAACGAGTGACATATCTTTTGCGACGATTCTCTCTAAGCAGGTGACAATCTGTGGCGACGATTCTAAACGAGTGACATATCTGTTGCGACGTTTCTCTCTAAGCAGGTGACAATCTGTGGCGACGATTTTAAACGAGTGACATATCTGTTGCGACGTTTCTCTCTAAGCAGGTGACAGTCTGTGGCGACGATTCTAAACGTGTGACATATCTGTTGCGACGATTCTCTCTAAGCAGGTGACAATCTGTGGCGACGATTTTAAACGAGTGACATATCTGTTGCGACGATTCTCTCTAAGCAGGTGACAATCTGTTGCGACGATTCTAAACGAGTGACATATCTGTTGCGACGATTCTCTCTAAGCATGTGACAATCTGTTGCGACGATTCTCTCTAAGCAGGTGACAATCTGTTGCGACGATTCTAAACGAGTGACATATCTGTTGCGACGATTCTCTCTAAGCATGTGACAATCTGTTGCGACGATTCTCTCTAAGCAGGTGACATATCTGTTGCGACGATTCTAAACGAGTGACATATCTGTTGCGACGATTCTCTCTAAGCAGGTGACAATCTGTTCCAACGATTCTAAACGAGTGACGTATCTGTTGCGACGATTCTAAACGAGTGATATATCTGTTGCGACGATTCTCTCTAAGCAGGTGACAATCTGTTGCGACGATTCTAAACGAGTGACATATCTGTTGCGACGATTCTAAACGAGTGACATATCTGTTGCGACGATTCTCTCTAAGCAGGTGACAATCTGTTGCGACGATTCTAAACGAGTGACATATCTGTTGCGACGAGTCTCTCTAAGCAGGTGATAATCTGTTGCGACGATTTTAAGCGGGTGATAATTTGTTGCGACGATTCTAAACGAGTGACGTATCTGTTGCGACGATTCTCTCTAAGCAGGTGACAATCTGTGGCGACAATTCTAAACGAGTGACATATCTGTTGCGACGATTCTCTCTAAGCAGGTGACAATCTGTTGCGACGATTCTAAACGAGTGACATATCTGTTGCGACGATTCTCTCTAAGCAGGTGACAACCTATGGCGACGATTCTAAACGAGTGACATATCTGTTGCGACGTTTCTCTCTAAGCAGGTGACAATCTGTTGCGACGATTCTAAACGAGTGACGTATCTTTTGCGACGATTCTCTCTAAGCAGGTGACAATCTGTGGCGACGATTCTAAACGAGTGACATATCTGTTGCGACGTTTCTCTCTAAGCAGGTGACAATCTGTGGCGACGATTTTAAACGAGTGACATATCTGTTGCGACGTTTCTCTCTAAGCAGGTGACAATCTGTTGCGTCGATTCTAAACGAGTGACATATCTGTTGCGACAATTCTCTCTAAGCAGGTGATAATCTGTTGCGACGATTTTAAGCGGGTGATAATTTGTTGCGACGATTCTAAACGAGTAACGTATCTGTTGCGACGAGTCTCTCTAAGCAGGTGACAATCTGTTGCGACGATTCTAAACGAGTGACATATCTGTTGCAACGATTCTAAACGAGTGACATATCTGTTGCGACGATTCTCTCTAAGCAGGTGACAATCTGTGGCGACGATTCTAAACGAGTGACATATCTGTTGCGACGATTCTCTCTAAGCAGGTGACAATCTGTTGCGACGATTCTAAACGAGTGACATATCTGTTGCGACGATTCTCTCTAAGCATGTGACAATCTGTTGCGACGATTCTCTCTAAGCAGGTGACAATCTGTTGCGACGATTCTAAACGAGTGACATATCTGTTGCGACGATTCTCTCTAAGCATGTGACAATCTGTTGCGACGATTCTCTCTAAGCAGGTGACATATCTGTTGCGACGATTCTAAACCAGTGACATATCTGTTGCGACGATTCTCTCTAAGCAGGTGACAATCTGTTGCGACGATTCTAAACGAGTGACGTATCTGTTGCGACGATTCTAAACGAGTGACATATCTGTTGCGACGATTCTCTCTAAGCAGGTGACAATCTGTTGCGACGATTCTAAACGAGTGACATATCTGTTGCGACGATTCTAAACGAGTGACATATCTGTTGCGACGATTCTAAACGAGTGACATATCTGTTGCGACGATTCTCTCTAAGCAGGTGATAATCTGTTGCGACGATTTTAAACTGGTGATAATTTGTTGCGACGATTCTAAACGAGTAACGTATCTATTGCGACCATTCTCTCTAAGCAGGTGACAATCTGTTGCGACGATTCTAAACGAGTGACATATCTGTTGCGACGATTCTAAACGAGTGGCATATCTGTTGCGACGATTCTCTGTAAGCAGGTGACAATCTGTTGTGACGATTCTAAACGAGTGACATATTTGTTGCGACGATTCTCTCTAAGCAGGTGACAATCTGTTGCGACGATTCTAAACGAGTGACATATCTGTTGCGACGATTCCAAACGAGTGACATATCTGTTGCGACGATTCTCTCTAAGCAGGTGACAATCTGTTGCGACGATTCTAAACGAGTGACATATCTGTTGCCACGATTCTCTCTAAGCAGGTGATAATCTGTTGCGACGATTTTAAGCGGGTGATAATTTGTTGCGACGATTCTAAACGAGTGACGTATCTGTTGCGACCATTCTCTCTAAGCAGGTGACAATCTATGGCGACGATTTTAAACGAGTGACATATCTGTTGCGACGTTTCTCTCTAAGCAGGTGACATTCTGTTGCGACGATTCTAAACGAGTGACATATCTTTTGCGACGATTCTCTCTAAGCAGGTGACAATCTGTGGCGACGATTCTAAACGAGTGACATATCTGTTGCGACGTTTCTCTCTAAGCAGGTGACAATCTGTGGCGACGATTTTAAACGAGTGACATATCTGTTGCGACGATTCTAAACGAGTGACATATCTGTTGCGACGATTCTCTCTAAGAAGGTGACAATCTGTTGCGACGATTCTAAACGAGTGACATATCTGTTGCGACGATTCTCTCTAAGCATGTGACAATCTGTTGCGACGATTCTCTCTAAGCAGGTGACATATCTGTTGCGACGATTCTAAACGAGTGACATATCTGTTGCGACGATTCTCTCTAAGCAGGTGACAATCTGTTCCGACGATTCTAAACGAGTGACATATCTGTTGCGACGATTCTAAACGAGTGACATATCTGTTGCGGCGATTCTCTCTAAGCAGGTGACAATCTGTTGCGACGATTCTAAACGAGTGACATGTCTGTTGGGACGATTCTAAACGAGTGACATATCTGTTGCGACGATTCTCTCTAAGCAGGTGACAATCTGTTGCGACGATTCTAAACGAGTGACATAGCTGTTGCGACGATTCTCTCTAAGCAGGTGACAATCTGTTGCGACGATTCTAAACGAGTGACATATCTGTTGCGACGATTCTCTCTAAGCAGGTGATAATCTGTTGCGACGATTTTAAGAAGGTGATAATTTGTTGCGACGATTCTAAACGAGTAACGTATCTGTTGCGACGATTCTCTCTAAGCAGGTGACAATCTGTTGCGACGATTCTAAACGAGTGACATATCTGTTGCGACGATTCTAAACGAGTGACATATCTGTTGCGACGATTCTCTCTAAGCAGGTAACAATCTGTTGCGACGATTCTAAACGAGTAACATATCTGTTGCGACGATTCTCTCTAAGCAGGTGACAATCTGTGGCGACGATTCTAAACGAGTGACATATCTGTTGCGACGATTCTTTCTAAGCAGGTGACAATCTGTTGCGACGATTCTAAACGAGTGACATATCTGTTGCGACGATTCTCTCTAAGCAGGTGACAATCTGTTGCGACGATTCTAAACGAGTGACATATCTGTTGCGACGATTCTCTCTAAGCAGGTGACAATCTGTTGCGACGATTCTAAACGAGTGACATATCTGTTGCGACGATTCTTTCTAAGCAGGTGGTAATCTGTTGCGACGATTTTAAGCGGGTGATAATTTGTTGCGACGATTCTAAACGAGTGACGTATCTGTTGCGACGATTCTCTCTAAGCAGGTGACAATCTGTGGCGACGATTCTAAACGAGTGACATATCTGTTGCGACGATTCTCTCTAAGCAGGTGACAATCTGTTGCGACGATTCTAAACGAGTGACATATCTGTTGCGACGATTCTCTCTAAGCAGGTGACAACCTATGGCGACGATTCTAAACGAGTGACATATCTGTTGCGACGTTTCTCTCTAAGCAGGTGACAATCTATGGCGACGATTTTAAACGAGTGACATATCTGTTGCGACGTTTCTCTCTAAGCAGGTGACAATCTGTTGCGACGATTCTAAACGAGTGACATATCTTTTGCGACGATTCTCTCTAAGCAGGTTACAATCTGTGGCGACGATTCTAAACGAGTGACATATCTGTTGCGACGTTTCTCTCTAAGCAGGTGACAATCTGTGGCGACGATTTTAAACGAGTGACATATCTGTTGCGACGTTTCTCTCTAAGCAGGTGACAATCTGTGGCGACGATTCTAAACGAGTGACATATCTGTTGCGACGATTCTAAACGAGTGACATATCTGTTGCGACGATTCTCTCTAAGCAGGTGATAATCTGTTGCGACGATTTTAAGCGGGTGATAATTTGTTGCGACGATTCTAAACGAGTGACATATCTGTTGCGACGATTCTCTGTAAGCAGGTGACAATCTGTTGTGACGATTCTAAACGAGTGACATATTTGTTGCGACGATTCTCTCTAAGCAGGTGACAATCTGTTGCGACGATTCTAAACGAGTGACATATCTGTTGCGACGATTCCAAACGAGTGACATATCTGTTGCGACGATTCTCTCTAAGCAGGTGACAATCTGTTGCGACGATTCTAAACGAGTGACATATCTGTTGCCACGATTCTCTCTAAGCAGGTGATAATCTGTTGCGACGATTTTAAGCGGGTGATAATTTGTTGCGACGATTCTAAACGAGTGACGTATCTGTTGCGACCATTCTCTCTAAGCAGGTGACAATCTATGGCGACGATTTTAAACGAGTGACATATCTGTTGCGACGTTTCTCTCTAAGCAGGTGACATTCTGTTGCGACGATTCTAAACGAGTGACATATCTTTTGCGACGATTCTCTCTAAGCAGGTGACAATCTGTGGCGACGATTCTAAACGAGTGACATATCTGTTGCGACGTTTCTCTCTAAGCAGGTGACAATCTGTGGCGACGATTTTAAACGAGTGACATATCTGTTGCGACGTTTCTCTCTAAGCAGGTGACAATCTGTGGCGACGATTCTAAACGAGTGACATATCTGTTGCGACGATTCTCTCTAAGCAGGTGACAATCTGTGGCGACGATTCTAAACGAGTGACATATCTGTT
Source organism: Octopus bimaculoides (assembly GCF_046866305.1). Lineage (NCBI taxonomy): Eukaryota > Metazoa > Mollusca > Cephalopoda > Octopoda > Octopodidae > Octopus > Octopus bimaculoides. The sequence continues at coordinate 25,875,775 of NC_142950.1, read as the reverse complement.
GCGACGATTCTCTCTAAGCAGGTGACAATCTGTTGCGACGATTCTAAACGAGTGACATATCTGTTGCGACGATTCTAAACGAGTGACATATCTGTTGCGACGATTCTCTCTAAGAAGGTGACAATCTGTTGCGACGATTCTAAACGAGTGACATATCTGTTGCGACGATTCTCTCTAAGCATGTGACAATCTGTTGCGACGATTCTCTCTAAGCAGGTGACATATCTGTTGCGACGATTCTAAACGAGTGACATATCTGTTGCGACGATTCTCTCTAAGCAGGTGACAATCTGTTCCGACGATTCTAAACGAGTGACATATCTGTTGCGACGATTCTAAACGAGTGACATATCTGTTGCGGCGATTCTCTCTAAGCAGGTGACAATCTGTTGCGACGATTCTAAACGAGTGACATGTCTGTTGGGACGATTCTAAACGAGTGACATATCTGTTGCGACGATTCTCTCTAAGCAGGTGACAATCTGTTGCGACGATTCTAAACGAGTGACATAGCTGTTGCGACGATTCTCTCTAAGCAGGTGACAATCTGTTGCGACGATTCTAAACGAGTGACATATCTGTTGCGACGATTCTCTCTAAGCAGGTGATAATCTGTTGCGACGATTTTAAGAAGGTGATAATTTGTTGCGACGATTCTAAACGAGTAACGTATCTGTTGCGACGATTCTCTCTAAGCAGGTGACAATCTGTTGCGACGATTCTAAACGAGTGACATATCTGTTGCGACGATTCTAAACGAGTGACATATCTGTTGCGACGATTCTCTCTAAGCAGGTAACAATCTGTTGCGACGATTCTAAACGAGTAACATATCTGTTGCGACGATTCTCTCTAAGCAGGTGACAATCTGTGGCGACGATTCTAAACGAGTGACATATCTGTTGCGACGATTCTTTCTAAGCAGGTGACAATCTGTTGCGACGATTCTAAACGAGTGACATATCTGTTGCGACGATTCTCTCTAAGCAGGTGACAATCTGTTGCGACGATTCTAAACGAGTGACATATCTGTTGCGACGATTCTCTCTAAGCAGGTGACAATCTGTTGCGACGATTCTAAACGAGTGACATATCTGTTGCGACGATTCTTTCTAAGCAGGTGGTAATCTGTTGCGACGATTTTAAGCGGGTGATAATTTGTTGCGACGATTCTAAACGAGTGACGTATCTGTTGCGACGATTCTCTCTAAGCAGGTGACAATCTGTGGCGACGATTCTAAACGAGTGACATATCTGTTGCGACGATTCTCTCTAAGCAGGTGACAATCTGTTGCGACGATTCTAAACGAGTGACATATCTGTTGCGACGATTCTCTCTAAGCAGGTGACAACCTATGGCGACGATTCTAAACGAGTGACATATCTGTTGCGACGTTTCTCTCTAAGCAGGTGACAATCTATGGCGACGATTTTAAACGAGTGACATATCTGTTGCGACGTTTCTCTCTAAGCAGGTGACAATCTGTTGCGACGATTCTAAACGAGTGACATATCTTTTGCGACGATTCTCTCTAAGCAGGTGACAATCTGTGGCGACGATTCTAAACGAGTGACATATCTGTTGCGACGTTTCTCTCTAAGCAGGTGACAATCTGTGGCGACGATTTTAAACGAGTGACATATCTGTTGCGACGTTTCTCTCTAAGCAGGTGACAATCTGTGGCGACGATTCTAAACGAGTGACATATCTGTTGCGACGATTCTCTCTAAGCAGGTGAAAATCTGTGGCGACGATTCTAAACGAGTGACATATATGTTGCGACGATTCTCTCTAAGCAGGTGACAATCTGTGGCGACGATTCTAAACGAGTGACATATCTGTTGCGACGATTCTCTCTAAGCAGGTCACAATCTGTTGCGACGATTCTAAACGAGTGACATATCTGTTGCGACGATTCCAAACGAGTGACATATCTGTTGCGACGATTCTCTCTCAGCAGGTGACAATCTGTTGCGACGATTCTAAACGAGTGACATATCTGTTGCGACGATTCTAAACGAGTGACATATCTGTTGCGACGATTCTCTCTAAGCAGGTGACAATATGTTGCGTCGATTCTAAACGAGTGACATATCTGTTGCGACAATTCTCTCTAAGCAGGTGATAATCTGTTGCGACGATTTTAAGCGGGTGATAATTTGTTGCGACGATTCTAAACGTGTAACGTATCTGTTGCGACGATTCTAAACGAGTGACATATCTGTTGCGACGATTCTCTCTAAGCATGTGACAATCTGTTGCGACGATTCTCTCTAAGCAGGTGACATATCTGTTGCGACGATTCTAAACCAGTGACATATCTGTTGCGACGATTCTCTCTAAGCAGGTGACAATCTGTTGCGACGATTCTAAACGAGTGACGTATCTGTTGCGACGATTCTAAACGAGTGACATATCTGTTGCGACGATTCTCTCTAAGCAGGTAACAATCTGTTGCGACGATTCTAAACGAGTAACATATCTGTTGCGACGATTCTCTCTAAGCAGGTGACAATCTGTGGCGACGATTCTAAACGAGTGACATATCTGTTGCGACGATTCTTTCTAAGCAGGTGACAATCTGTTGCGACGATTCTAAACGAGTGACATATCTGTTGCGACGATTCTCTCTAAGCAGGTGACAATCTGTTGCGACGATTCTAAACGAGTGACATATCTGTTGCGACGATTCTCTCTAAGCAGGTGACAATCTGTTGCGACGATTCTAAACGAGTGACATATCTGTTGCGACGATTCTTTCTAAGCAGGTGGTAATCTGTTGCGACGATTTTAAGCGGGTGATAATTTGTTGCGACGATTCTAAACGAGTGACGTATCTGTTGCGACGATTCTCTCTAAGCAGGTGACAATCTGTGGCGACGATTCTAAACGAGTGACATATCTGTTGCGACGATTCTCTCTAAGCAGGTGACAATCTGTTGCGACGATTCTAAACGAGTGACATATCTGTTGCGACGATTCTCTCTAAGCAGGTGACAACCTATGGCGACGATTCTAAACGAGTGACATATCTGTTGCGACGTTTCTCTCTAAGCAGGTGACAATCTATGGCGACGATTTTAAACGAGTGACATATCTGTTGCGACGTTTCTCTCTAAGCAGGTGACAATCTGTTGCGACGATTCTAAACGAGTGACATATCTTTTGCGACGATTCTCTCTAAGCAGGTTACAATCTGTGGCGACGATTCTAAACGAGTGACATATCTGTTGCGACGTTTCTCTCTAAGCAGGTGACAATCTGTGGCGACGATTTTAAACGAGTGACATATCTGTTGCGACGTTTCTCTCTAAGCAGGTGACAATCTGTGGCGACGATTCTAAACGAGTGACATATCTGTTGCGACGATTCTAAACGAGTGACATATCTGTTGCGACGATTCTCTCTAAGCAGGTGATAATCTGTTGCGACGATTTTAAGCGGGTGATAATTTGTTGCGACGATTCTAAACGAGTGACATATCTGTTGCGACGATTCTCTGTAAGCAGGTGACAATCTGTTGTGACGATTCTAAACGAGTGACATATTTGTTGCGACGATTCTCTCTAAGCAGGTGACAATCTGTTGCGACGATTCTAAACGAGTGACATATCTGTTGCGACGATTCCAAACGAGTGACATATCTGTTGCGACGATTCTCTCTAAGCAGGTGACAATCTGTTGCGACGATTCTAAACGAGTGACATATCTGTTGCCACGATTCTCTCTAAGCAGGTGATAATCTGTTGCGACGATTTTAAGCGGGTGATAATTTGTTGCGACGATTCTAAACGAGTGACGTATCTGTTGCGACCATTCTCTCTAAGCAGGTGACAATCTATGGCGACGATTTTAAACGAGTGACATATCTGTTGCGACGTTTCTCTCTAAGCAGGTGACATTCTGTTGCGACGATTCTAAACGAGTGACATATCTTTTGCGACGATTCTCTCTAAGCAGGTGACAATCTGTGGCGACGATTCTAAACGAGTGACATATCTGTTGCGACGTTTCTCTCTAAGCAGGTGACAATCTGTGGCGACGATTTTAAACGAGTGACATATCTGTTGCGACGTTTCTCTCTAAGCAGGTGACAATCTGTGGCGACGATTCTAAACGAGTGACATATCTGTTGCGACGATTCTCTCTAAGCAGGTGACAATCTGTGGCGACGATTCTAAACGAGTGACATATCTGTTGCGACGATTCTCTCTAAGCAGGTGACAATCTGTTGCGACGATTCTAAACGAGTGACATATCTGTTGCGACGATTCTAAACGAGTGACATATCTGTTGCGACGATTCTCTCTAAGAAGGTGACAATCTGTTGCGACGATTCTAAACGAGTGACATATCTGTTGCGACGATTCTCTCTAAGCATGTGACAATCTGTTGCGACGATTCTCTCTAAGCAGGTGACATATCTGTTGCGACGATTCTAAACGAGTGACATATCTGTTGCGACGATTCTCTCTAAGCAGGTGACAATCTGTTCCGACGATTCTAAACGAGTGACATATCTGTTGCGACGATTCTAAACGAGTGACATATCTGTTGCGGCGATTCTCTCTAAGCAGGTGACAATCTGTTGCGACGATTCTAAACGAGTGACATGTCTGTTGGGACGATTCTAAACGAGTGACATATCTGTTGCGACGATTCTCTCTAAGCAGGTGACAATCTGTTGCGACGATTCTAAACGAGTGACATAGCTGTTGCGACGATTCTCTCTAAGCAGGTGACAATCTGTTGCGACGATTCTAAACGAGTGACATATCTGTTGCGACGATTCTCTCTAAGCAGGTGATAATCTGTTGCGACGATTTTAAGAAGGTGATAATTTGTTGCGACGATTCTAAACGAGTAACGTATCTGTTGCGACGATTCTCTCTAAGCAGGTGACAATCTGTTGCGACGATTCTAAACGAGTGACATATCTGTTGCGACGATTCTAAACGAGTGACATATCTGTTGCGACGATTCTCTCTAAGCAGGTAACAATCTGTTGCGACGATTCTAAACGAGTAACATATCTGTTGCGACGATTCTCTCTAAGCAGGTGACAATCTGTGGCGACGATTCTAAACGAGTGACATATCTGTTGCGACGATTCTTTCTAAGCAGGTGACAATCTGTTGCGACGATTCTAAACGAGTGACATATCTGTTGCGACGATTCTCTCTAAGCAGGTGACAATCTGTTGCGACGATTCTAAACGAGTGACATATCTGTTGCGACGATTCTCTCTAAGCAGGTGACAATCTGTTGCGACGATTCTAAACGAGTGACATATCTGTTGCGACGATTCTTTCTAAGCAGGTGGTAATCTGTTGCGACGATTTTAAGCGGGTGATAATTTGTTGCGACGATTCTAAACGAGTGACGTATCTGTTGCGACGATTCTCTCTAAGCAGGTGACAATCTGTGGCGACGATTCTAAACGAGTGACATATCTGTTGCGACGATTCTCTCTAAGCAGGTGACAATCTGTTGCGACGATTCTAAACGAGTGACATATCTGTTGCGACGATTCTCTCTAAGCAGGTGACAACCTATGGCGACGATTCTAAACGAGTGACATATCTGTTGCGACGTTTCTCTCTAAGCAGGTGACAATCTATGGCGACGATTTTAAACGAGTGACATATCTGTTGCGACGTTTCTCTCTAAGCAGGTGACAATCTGTTGCGACGATTCTAAACGAGTGACATATCTTTTGCGACGATTCTCTCTAAGCAGGTGACAATCTGTGGCGACGATTCTAAACGAGTGACATATCTGTTGCGACGTTTCTCTCTAAGCAGGTGACAATCTGTGGCGACGATTTTAAACGAGTGACATATCTGTTGCGACGTTTCTCTCTAAGCAGGTGACAATCTGTGGCGACGATTCTAAACGAGTGACATATCTGTTGCGACGATTCTCTCTAAGCAGGTGAAAATCTGTGGCGACGATTCTAAACGAGTGACATATATGTTGCGACGATTCTCTCTAAGCAGGTGACAATCTGTGGCGACGATTCTAAACGAGTGACATATCTGTTGCGACGATTCTCTCTAAGCAGGTCACAATCTGTTGCGACGATTCTAAACGAGTGACATATCTGTTGCGACGATTCCAAACGAGTGACATATCTGTTGCGACGATTCTCTCTCAGCAGGTGACAATCTGTTGCGACGATTCTAAACGAGTGACATATCTGTTGCGACGATTCTAAACGAGTGACATATCTGTTGCGACGATTCTCTCTAAGCAGGTGACAATATGTTGCGTCGATTCTAAACGAGTGACATATCTGTTGCGACAATTCTCTCTAAGCAGGTGATAATCTGTTGCGACGATTTTAAGCGGGTGATAATTTGTTGCGACGATTCTAAACGTGTAACGTATCTGTTGCGACGATTCTAAACGAGTGACATATCTGTTGCGACGATTCTCTCTAAGCATGTGACAATCTGTTGCGACGATTCTCTCTAAGCAGGTGACATATCTGTTGCGACGATTCTAAACCAGTGACATATCTGTTGCGACGATTCTCTCTAAGCAGGTGACAATCTGTTGCGACGATTCTAAACGAGTGACGTATCTGTTGCGACGATTCTAAACGAGTGACATATCTGTTGCGACGATTCTCTCTAAGCAGGTGACAATCTGTTGCGACGATTCTAAACGAGTGACATATCTGTTGCGACGATTCTAAACGAGTGACATATCTGTTGCGACGATTCTAAACGAGTGACATATCTGTTGCGACGATTCTCTCTAAGCAGGTGATAATCTGTTGCGACGATTTTAAGCGGGTGATAATTTGTTGCGACGATTCTAAACGAGTAACGTATCTGTTGCGACGATTCTCTCTAAGCAGGTGACAATCTGTTGCGACGATTCTAAACGAGTGACATATCTGTTGCGACGATTCTAAACGAGTGACATATCTGTTGCGACGATTCTAAACGAGTGACATATCTGTTGCGACGATTCTAAACGAGTGACATATCTGTTGCGACGATTCTCTCTAAGCAGGTGACAATCTGTTGCGACGTTTCTAAACGAGTGACATATCTGTTGCGACGATTCTCTCTAAGCAGGTGACAATCTGTTGCGACGGTTCTAAACGAGTGACATATCTGTTGCGACGATTCTCTCTAAGCAGGTGACAATCTGTTGCGACGATTCTAAACGAGTGACATATCTGTTGCGACGATTCTCTCTAAGCATGTGACAATCTGTTGCGACGATTCTCTCTAAGCAGGTGACATATCTGTTGCGACGATTCTAAACGAGTGACATATCTGTTGCGACGATTCTCTCTAAGCAGGTGACAATCTGTTCCGACGATTCTAAACGAGTGACATATATCTGTTGCGACGATTCTAAACGAGTGACATATCTGTTGCGACGTTTCTCTCTAAGCAGGTGACAATCTGTGGCGACGATTCTAAACGAGTGACATATCTGTTGCGACGATTCTCTCTAAGCAGGTGATAATCTGTTGCGACGATTTTAAGCGGGTGATAATTTGTTGCGACGATTCTAAACGAGTGACGTATCTGTTGCGACCATTGTCTCTAAGTAGGTGACAATCTATGGCGACGATTTTAAACGAGTGACATATCTGTTGCGACGTTTCTCTCTAAGCAGGTGACATTCTGTTGCGACGATTCTAAACGAGTGACATATCTTTTGCGACGATTCTCTCTAAGCAGGTGACAATCTGTGGCGACGATTCTAAACGAGTGACATATCTGTTGCGACGTTTCTCTCTAAGCAGGTGACAATCTGTGGCGACGATTTTAAACGAGTGACATATCTGTTGCGACGTTTCTCTCTAAGCAGGTGACAATCTGTGGCGACGATTCTAAACGAGTGACATATCTGTTGCGACGATTCTCTCTAAGCAGGTGACAATCTGTGGCGACGATTCTAAACGAGTGACATATCTGTTGCGACGATTCTCTCTAAGCAGGTGACAATCTGTTGCGACGATTCTAAACGAGTGACATATCTGTTGCGACGATTCTAAACGAGTGAAATATCTGTTGCGACGATTCTCTCTAAGAAGGTGACAATCTGTTGCGACGATTCTAAACGAGTGACATATCTGTTGCGACGATTCTCTCTAAGCATGTGACAATCTGTTGCGACGATTCTCTCTAAGCAGGTGACATATCTGTTGCGACGATTCTAAACGAGTGACATATCTGTTGCGACGATTCTCTCTAAGCAGGTGACAATCTGTTCCGACGATTCTAAACGAGTGACATATCTGTTGCGACGATTCTAAACGAGTGACATATCTGTTGCGGCGATTCTCTCTAAGCAGGTGACAATCTGTTGCGACGATTCTAAACGAGTGACATGTCTGTTGGGACGATTCTAAACGAGTGACATATCTGTTGCGACGATTCTCTCTAAGCAGGTGACAATCTGTTGCGACGATTCTAAACGAGTGACATAGCTGTTGCGACGATTCTCTCTAAGCAGGTGACAATCTGTTGCGACGATTCTAAACGAGTGACATATCTGTTGCGACGATTCTCTCTAAGCAGGTGATAATCTGTTGCGACGATTTTAAGAAGGTGATAATTTGTTGCGACGATTCTAAACGAGTAACGTATCTGTTGCGACGATTCTCTCTAAGCAGGTGACAATCTGTTGCGACGATTCTAAACGAGTGACATATCTGTTGCGACGATTCTAAACGAGTGACATATCTGTTGCGACGTTTCTCTCTAAGCAGGTGACAATCTGTGGCGACGATTCTAAACGAGTGACATATCTGTTGCGACGATTCTCTCTAAGCAGGTGATAATCTGTTGCGACGATTTTAAGCGGGTGATAATTTGTTGCGACGATTCTAAACGAGTGACGTATCTGTTGCGACCATTGTCTCTAAGTAGGTGACAATCTATGGCGACGATTTTAAACGAGTGACATATCTGTTGCGACGTTTCTCTCTAAGCAGGTGACATTCTGTTGCGACGATTCTAAACGAGTGACATATCTTTTGCGACGATTCTCTCTAAGCAGGTGACAATCTGTGGCGACGATTCTAAACGAGTGACATATCTGTTGCGACGTTTCTCTCTAAGCAGGTGACAATCTGTGGCGACGATTTTAAACGAGTGACATATCTGTTGCGACGTTTCTCTCTAAGCAGGTGACAATCTGTGGCGACGATTCTAAACGAGTGACATATCTGTTGCGACGATTCTCTCTAAGCAGGTGACAATCTGTGGCGACGATTCTAAACGAGTGACATATCTGTTGCGACGATTCTCTCTAAGCAGGTGACAATCTGTTGCGACGATTCTAAACGAGTGACATATCTGTTGCGACGATTCTAAACGAGTGACATATCTGTTGCGACGATTCTCTCTAAGAAGGTGACAATCTGTTGCGACGATTCTAAACGAGTGACATATCTGTTGCGACGATTCTCTCTAAGCATGTGACAATCTGTTGCGACGATTCTCTCTAAGCAGGTGACATATCTGTTGCGACGATTCTAAACGAGTGACATATCTGTTGCGACGATTCTCTCTAAGCAGGTGACAATCTGTTCCGACGATTCTAAACGAGTGACATATCTGTTGCGACGATTCTAAACGAGTGACATATCTGTTGCGGCGATTCTCTCTAAGCAGGTGACAATCTGTTGCGACGATTCTAAACGAGTGACATGTCTGTTGGGACGATTCTAAACGAGTGACATATCTGTTGCGACGATTCTCTCTAAGCAGGTGACAATCTGTTGCGACGATTCTAAACGAGTGACATAGCTGTTGCGACGATTCTCTCTAAGCAGGTGACAATCTGTTGCGACGATTCTAAACGAGTGACATATCTGTTGCGACGATTCTCTCTAAGCAGGTGATAATCTGTTGCGACGATTTTAAGAAGGTGATAATTTGTTGCGACGATTCTAAACGAGTAACGTATCTGTTGCGACGATTCTCTCTAAGCAGGTGACAATCTGTTGCGACGATTCTAAACGAGTGACATATCTGTTGCGACGATTCTAAACGAGTGACATATCTGTTGCGACGATTCTCTCTAAGCAGGTAACAATCTGTTGCGACGATTCTAAACGAGTGACATATCTGTTGCGACGATTCTCTCTAAGCAGGTGACAATCTGTGGCGACGATTCTAAACGAGGGACATATCTGTTGCGACGATTCTTTCTAAGCAGGTGACAATCTGTTGCGACGATTCTAAACGAGTGACATATCTGTTGCGACGATTCTCTCTAAGCAGGTGACAATCTGTTGCGACGATTCTAAACGAGTGACATATCTGTTGCGACGATTCTAAACGAGTGACATATCTGTTGCGACGTTTCTCTCTAAGCAGGTGACAATCTGTGGCGACGATTTTAAACGAGTGACATATCTGTTGCGACGTTTCTCTCTAAGCAGGTGACAATCTGTGGCGACGATTCTAAACGAGTGACATATCTGTTGCGACGATTCTCTCTAAGCAGGTGACAATCTGTGGCGACGATTCTAAACGAGTGACATATCTGTTGCGACGATTCTCTCTAAGCAGGTCACAATCTGTTGCGACGATTCTAAACGAGTGACATATCTGTTGCGACGATTCCAAACGAGTGACATATCTGTTGCGACGATTCTCTCTCAGCAGGTGACAATCTGTTGCGACGATTCTAAACGAGTGACATATCTGTTGCGACGATTCTAAACGAGTGACATATCTGTTGCGACGATTCTCTCTAAGCAGGTGACAATCTGTTGCGTCGATTCTAAACGAGTGACATATCTGTTGCGACAATTCTCTCTAAGCAGGTGATAAGCTGTTGCGACGATTTTAAGCGGGTGATAATTTGTTGCGACGATTCTAAACGAGTAACGTATCTGTTGCGACGATTCTAAACGAGTGACATATCTGTTGCGACGATTCTCTCTAAGCATGTGACAATCTGTTGCGACGATTCTCTCTAAGCAGGTGACATATCTGTTGCGACGATTCTAAACCAGTGACATATCTGTTGCGACGATTCTCTCTAAGCAGGTGACAATCTGTGGCGACGATTCTAAACGAGTGACGTATCTGTTGCGACGATTCTAAACGAGTGACATATCTGTTGCGACGATTCTAAACGAGTGACATATCTGTTGCGACGATTCTCTCTAAGCAGGTGATAATCTGTTGCGACGATTTTAAGCGGGTGATAATTTGTTGCGACGATTCTAAACGAGTAACGTATCTGTTGCGACGATTCTCTCTAAGCAGGTGACAATCTGTTGCGACGATTCTAAACGAGTGACATATCTGTTGCGACGATTCTAAACGAGTGACATATCTGTTGCGACGATTCTAAACGAGTGACATATCTGTTGCGACGATTCTAAACGAGTGACATATCTGTTGCGACGATTCTCTCTAAGCAGGTGACAATCTGTTGCGACGTTTCTAAACGAGTGACATATCTGTTGCGACGATTCTCTCTAAGCAGGTGACAATCTGTTGCGACGGTTCTAAACGAGTGACATATCTGTTGCGACGATTCTCTCTAAGCAGGTGACAATCTGTTGCGACGATTCTAAACGAGTGACATAGCTGTTGCGACGATTCTCTCTAAGCATGTGACAATCTGTTGCGACGATTCTCTCTAAGCAGGTGACATATCTGTTGCGACGATTCTAAACGAGTGACATATCTGTTGCGACGATTCTCTCTAAGCAGGTGACAATCTGTTCCGACGATTCTAAACGAGTGACATATCTGTTGCGACGTTTCTCTCTAAGCAGGTGACAATCTGTGGCGACGATTCTAAACGAGTGACATATCTGTTGCGACGATTCTCTCTAAGCAGGTGACAATCTGTGGCGACGATTCTAAACGAGTGACATATCTGTTGCGACGATTCTCTCTAAGCAGGTGACAATCTGTTGCGACGATTCTAAACGAGTGACATATCTGTTGCGACGATTCTAAACGAGTGACATATCTGTTGCGACGATTCTCTCTAAGAAGGTGACAATCTGTTGCGACGATTCTAAACGAGTGACATATCTGTTGCGACGATTCTCTCTAAGCATGTGACAATCTGTTGCGACGATTCTCTCTAAGCAGGTGACATATCTGTTGCGACGATTCTAAACGAGTGACATATCTGTTGCGACGATTCTCTCTAAGCAGGTGACAATCTGTTCCGACGATTCTAAACGAGTGACATATCTGTTGCGACGATTCTAAACGAGTGACATATCTGTTGCGACGATTCTCTCTAAGCAGGTGACAATCTGTTGCGACGATTCTAAACGAGTGACATGTCTGTTGGGACGATTCTAAACGAGTGACATATCTGTTGCGACGATTCTCTCTAAGCAGGTGACAATCTGTTGCGACGATTCTAAACGAGTGACATATCTGTTGCGACGATTCTAAACGAGTAACGTATCTGTTGCGACGATTCTCTCTAAGCAGGTGACAATCTGTTGCGACGATTCTAAACGAGTGACATATCTGTTGCGACGATTCTAAACGAGTGACATATCTGTTGCGACGATTCTCTCTAAGCAGGTGACAATCTGTTGCGACGATTCTAAACGAGTGACATATCTGTTGCGACGATTCTCTCTAAGCAGGTGACAATCTGTGGCGACGATTCTAAACGAGTGACATATCTGTTGCGACGATTCTTTCTAAGCAGGTGACAATCTGTTGCGACGATTCTAAACGAGTGACATATCTGTTGCGACGATTCTCTCTAAGCAGGTGACAATCTGTTGCGACGATTCTAAACGAGTGACATATCTGTTGCGACGATTCTCTCTAAGCAGGTGACAATCTGTTGCGACGATTCTAAACGAGTGACATATCTGTTGCGACGATTCTTTCTAAGCAGGTGGTAATCTGTTGCGACGATTTTAAGCGGGTGATAATTTGTTGCGACGATTCTAAACGAGTGACGTATCTGTTGCGACGATTCTCTCTAAGCAGGTGACAATCTGTGGCGACGATTCTAAACGAGTGACATATCTGTTGCGACGATTCTCTCTAAGCAGGTGACAATCTGTTGCGACGATTCTAAACGAGTGACATATCTGTTGCGACGATTCTCTCTAAGCAGGTGACAACCTATGGCGACGATTCTAAACGAGTGACATATCTGTTGCGACGTTTCTCTCTAAGCAGGTGACAATCTATGGCGACGATTTTAAACGAGTGACATATCTGTTGCGACGTTTCTCTCTAAGCAGGTGACAATCTGTTGCGACGATTCTAAACGAGTGACATATCTTTTGCGACGATTCTCTCTAAGCAGGTGACAATCTGTGGCGACGATTCTAAACGAGTGACATATCTGTTGCGACGTTTCTCTCTAAGCAGGTGACAATCTGTGGCGACGATTTTAAACGAGTGACATATCTGTTGCGACGTTTCTCTCTAAGCAGGTGACAATCTGTGGCGACGATTCTAAACGAGTGACATATCTGTTGCGACGATTCTCTCTAAGCAGGTGACAATCTGTGGCGACGATTCTAAACGAGTGACATATCTGTTGCGACGATTCTCTCTAAGCAGGTCACAATCTGTTGCGACGATTCTAAACGAGTGACATATCTGTTGCGACGATTCCAAACGAGTGACATATCTGTTGCGACGATTCTCTCTCAGCAGGTGACAATCTGTTGCGACGATTCTAAACGAGTGACATATCTGTTGCGACGATTCTAAACGAGTGACATATCTGTTGCGACGATTCTCTCTAAGCAGGTGACAATCTGTTGCGTCGATTCTAAACGAGTGACATATCTGTTGCGACAATTCTCTCTAAGCAGGTGATAATCTGTTGCGGCGATTTTAAGCGGGTGATAATTTGTTGCGACGATTCTAAACGAGTAACGTATCTGTTGCGACGATTCTAAACGAGTGACATATCTGTTGCGACGATTCTCTCTAAGCATGTGACAATCTGTTGCGACGATTCTCTCTAAGCAGGTGACATATCTGTTGCGACGATTCTAAACCAGTGACATATCTGTTGCGACGATTCTCTCTAAGCAGGTGACAATCTGTTGCGACGATTCTAAACGAGTGACGTATCTGTTGCGACGATTCTAAACGAGTGACATATCTGTTGCGACGATTCTCTCTAAGCAGGTGACAATCTGTTGCGACGATTCTAAACGAGTGACATATCTGTTGCGACGATTCTAAACGAGTGACATATCTGTTGCGACGATTCTAAACGAGTGACATATCTGTTGCGACGATTCTCTCTAAGCAGGTGATAATCTGTTGCGACGATTTTAAGCGGGTGATAATTTGTTGCGACGATTCTAAACGAGTAACGTATCTGTTGCGACGATTCTCTCTAAGCAGGTGACAATCTGTTGCGACGATTCTAAACGAGTGACATATCTGTTGCGACGATTCTAAACGAGTGACATATCTGTTGCGACGATTCTCTCTAAGCAGGTGACAATCTGTTGCGACGGTTCTAAACGAGTGACATATCTGTTGCGACGATTCTCTCTAAGCAGGTGACAATCTGTTGCGACGGTTCTAAACGAGTGACATATCTGTTGCGACGATTCTCTCTAAGCAGGTGACAATCTGTTGCGACGATTCTAAACGAGTGACATATCTGTTGCGACGATTCTCTCTAAGCATGTGACAATCTGTTGCGACGATTCTCTCTAAGCAGGTGACATATCTGTTGCGACGATTCTAAACGAGTGACATATCTGTTGCGACGATTCTCTCTAAGCAGGTGACAATCTGTTCCGACGATTCTAAACGAGTGACATATCTGTTGCGACGATTCTAAACGAGTGACATATCTGTTGCGACGATTCTCTCTAAGCAGGTGACAATCTGTTGCGACGATTCTAAACGAGTGACATATCTGTTGGGACGATTCTAAACGAGTGACATATCTGTTGCGACGATTCTCTCTAAGCAGGTGACAATCTGTTGCGACGATTCTCTCTAAGCAGGTGACAATCTGTTGCGACGATTCTCTCTAAGCAGGTGACAATCTGTTGCGTCGATTCTAAACGAGTGACATATCTGTTGCGACAATTCTCTCTAAGCAGGTGATAATCTGTTGCGACGATTTTAAGCGGGTGATAATTTGTTGCGACGATTCTAAACGAGTAACGTATCTGTTGCGACGATTCTAAACAGATATGTCACTCGTTTGGAATCGTCGCAACAGATATGTCACTCGTTTAGAATCGTCGCAACAGATTGTCACCTGCTTAGAGAGAATCGTCGCAACAGATATGTCACTCGTTTAGAACCGTCGCAACAGATTGTCACCTGCTTAGAGAGAATCGTCGCAACAGATATGTCACTCGTTTAGAATCGTCGCAACAGATATGTCACTCGTTTAGAATCGTCGCAACAAATTATCACCCGCTTAAAATCGTCGCAACAGATTGTCAACTGCTTAGAGAGAATCGTCGCAACAGATACGTTACTCGTTTAGAATCGTCGCAACAAATTATCACCCGCTTAAAATCGTCGCAACAGATTATCACCTGCTTAGAGAGAATCGATTCTCTCTAAGCAGGTGACAATCTGTTGCGACGATTTTAAGCGGGTGATAATTTGTTGCGACGATACTAAACGAGTGACGTATCTGTTGCGACGATTCTCTCTAAGCAGGTGACAATCTATGGCGACGATTTTAAACGAGTGACATATCTGTTGCGACGATTCTCTCTAAGCAGGTGACAATCTGTTGCGACGATTCTAAACGAGTGACATATCTGTTGCGACGATTCTAAACGAGTGACATATCTGTTGTGACGATTCTCTCTAAGCAGGTGACAATCTGTTGCGACGATTCTAAACGAGTGACATATCTGTTGCCACGATTCTCTCTAAGCAGGTGATAATCTGTTGCGACGATTTTAAGCGGGTGATAATTTGTTGCGACGATTCTAAACGAGTGACGTATCTGTTGCGACGATTCTCTCTAAGCAGGTGACAATCTGTTGCGACGATTCTAAACGAGTGACGTATCTGTTGCGACGATTCTCTCTAAGCAGGTGATAATCTGTTGCGACGATTCTCGTTAAGCGGGTGACAATCTATTATGACGATTCTCTCTAAGCGGGTGACAATTTGTTGCGACGATTCTAAGCGGGTGACAATCTGTTGCGACGATTCTCTCTAAGCATGTGACAATCTATAGCGACGATTCTAAACGAGTGACATATCTGTTGCGACGATTCTCTCTAAGCAGGTGACAATCTGTTGCGACGATTCTAAACGAGTGACATATCTCTTGCGACGATTCTCTCTAAGAACGTGACAATCTGTGGCGACGATTCTAAACGAGTGACATATCTGTTGCGACGATTCTCTCTAAGCAGGTGACAATCTGTTGCGACGATTCTAAACGCGTGACATATCTGTTGCGACGATTCTCTCTAACCATGTGACAATCTGTTGCGACGATTCTCTCTAAGCAGGTGACAATCTGTTGCGACGATTCTAAACGAGTGACATATCTGTTGCGACGATTCTCTCTAAGCATGTGACAATCTGTTGCGACGATTCTCTCTAAGCAGGTGACAATCTGTTGCGACGATTCTAAACGAGTGACATATCTGTTGCGACGATTCTCTCTAAGCGGGTGACAACCTGTTGCGACGATTCTAAACGAGTGACATATCTGTTGCGACGATTCTCTCTAAGCAGGTGACAATCTGTGGCGACGATTCTAAACGAGTGACATATCTGTTGCGACGATTCTTTCTAAGCAGGTGACAATCTGTTGCGACGATTCTAAACGAGTGACATATCTGTTGCGACGATTCTCTCTAAGCAGGTGACAATCTGTTGCGACGATTCTAAACGAGTGACATATCTGTTGCCACGATTCTAAACGAGTGACATATCTGTTGCGACGATTCTCTCTAAGCAGGTGACTATCTGTGGCGACGATTCTAAACGAGTGACATATTTGTTGCGACGATTCTCTCTAAGCAGGTGATAATCTGTTGCGACGATTTTAAGCGGGTGATAATTTGTTGCGACGTTTCTAAACGAGTAACGTATCTGTTGCGACGATTCTCTCTAAGCAGGTGACAATCTGTTGCGACGATTCTAAACGAGTGACATATCTGTTGCGACGATTCTAAACGAGTGACATATCTGTTGCGACGATTCTCTCTAAGCAGGTGATAATCTGTTGCGACGATTCTCGTTAAGCGGGTGACAATATATTAAGACGATTCTCTCTAAGCGGGTGACAATTTGTTGCGACGATTCTAAGCGGGTGACAATCTGTTGCGACAACTCTCTCTAAGCATGTGACAATCTGTAGCGACGATTCTCTCTAAGCACGTGACAATCTGTGGCGACGATTCTAAACGAGTGACATATCTGTTGCGACGATTCTCTCTAAGCAGGTGACAATCTGTTACGACGATTCTAAACGAGTGACATATCTGTTGCGAGGATTCTCTATAAGCAGGTGACAATCTGTTGCGACGATTCTAAACGAGTGACATATCTGTTGCGACGATTCCAAACGAGTGACATATTTGTTGCGACGATTCTCTGTAAGCAGGTGACAATCTGTTGCGACGATTCTAAGCGAATGACATATCTGTTGCGACGATTCTCTCTAAGCAGGTGACAATCTGTTGCGACGATTCTCTTTAAGCGGGTGATAATTTGTTGTGACGATTCTCTCTAAGCAGACGACAATCTGTTGCGACGATTCTCTTTAAGGAGGTGACAATCTGTTGCGACGAATCTCTCTAAGCAGGTGACAATCTGTTCCGACGATTCTAAACGAGTGACATATCTGTTGCGACGATTCTAAACGAGTGACATATCTGTTGCGACGAATCTCTCTAAGCAGGTGACAATCTGTTCCGACGATTCTAAACGAGTGACATATCTGTTGCGACGATTCTAAACGAGTGACATATCTGTTGCGACGATTCTCTCTAAGCAGGTGACAATCTGTTGCGACGATTCTAAACGAGTGACATATCTGTTGCGACGATTCTCTCTAAGCAGGTGATAATCTGTTGCGACGATTTTAAGCGGGTGATAGTTTGTTGCGACGATTCTAAACGAGTAACGTATCTGTTGCGATGATTCTCTCTAAGCAGGTGACAATCTGTTGCGACGATTCTAAATGAGTGACATATCTGTTGCGACGATTCTAAACGAGTGACATATCTGTTGCGACGATTCTCTCTAAGCAGGTGACAATCTGTTGCGACGATTCTAAACGAGTGACATATCTGTTGCGACGATTCTCTCTAAGCAGGTGACAATCTGTGGCGACGATTCTAAACGAGTGACATATCTGTTGCGACGATTCTCTCTAAGCAGGTGACAATCTGTTGCGACGATTCTAAACGAGTGACATATCTGTTGCGACGATTTTCTCTAAGCAGGTGACAATCTGTTGCGACGATTCTAAACGAGTGACATATCTGTTGCGACGATTCTCTCTAAGCAGGTGACAATCTGTTGCGACGATTCTAAACGAGTGACATATCTGTTGCCACGATTCTCTCTAAGCAGGTGATAATCTGTTGCGACGATTTTAAGCGGGTGATAATTTGTTGCGACGATTCTAAACGAGTGACGTATCTGTTGCGACGATTCTCTCTAAGCAGGTGACAATCTGTTGCGACGATTCTAAACGAGTGACGTATCTGTTGCGACGATTCTCTCTAAGCAGGTGATAATCTGTTGCGACGATTCTCGTTAAGCGGGTGACAATCTATTATGACGATTCTCTCTAAGCGGGTGACAATTTGTTGCGACGATTCTAAGCGGGTGACAATCTGTTGCGACGATTCTCTCTAAGCATGTGACAATCTGTAGCGACGATTCTAAACGAGTGACATATCTGTTGCGACGATTCTCTCTAAGCAGGTGACAATCTGTTGCGACGATTCTAAACGAGTGACATATCTGTTGCGACGATTCTCTCTAAGCACGTGACAATCTGTGGCGACGATTCTAAACGAGTGACATATCTGTTGCGACGATTCTCTCTAAGCAGGTGACAATCTGTTGCGACGATTCTAAACGCGTGACATATCTGTTGCGACGATTCCAAAAGAGTGACATATTTGTTGCGACGTTTCTCTGTAAGCAGGTGACAATCTGTTGCGACGATTCTAAACGAGTGACATATCTGTTGCGACGATTCCAAACGAGTGACATATTTGTTGCGACGATTCTCTGTAAGCAGGTGACAATCTGTTGCGACGATTCTAAACGAATGACATATCTGTTGCGACGATTCTCTCTAAGCAGGTGACAATCTGTTGCGACGATTCTCTTTAAGCGGGTGATAATTTATTGTGACGATTCTCTCTAAGCAGACGACAATCTGTTGCGACGATTCTCTTTAAGGAGGTGACAATCTGTTGCGACGAATCTCTCTAAGCATGTGACAATCTGTTCCGACGATTCTAAACGAGTGACATATCTGTTGCGACGATTCTAAACGAGTGACATATCTGTTGCGACGATTCTCTCTAAGCAGGTGACAATCTGTTGCGACGATTCTAAACGAGTGACATATCTGTTGGGCCGATTCTAAACGAGTGACATATCTGTTGCGACGATTCTCTCTAAGCAGGTGACAAACTGTTGCGACGATTCTAAACGAGTGACATATCTGTTGCGACGATTCTCTCTAAGCAGGTGATAATCTGTTGCGACGATTTTAAGCGGGTGATAATTTGTTGCGACGATTCTAAACGAGTAACGTATCTGTTGCGATGATTTTCTCTAAGCAGGTGACAATCTGTTGCGACGATTCTAAATGAGTGACATATCTGTTGCGACGATTCTAAACGAGTGACATATCTGTTGCGACGATTCTCTCTAAGCAGGTGACAATCTGTTGCGACGATTCTAAACGAGTGACATATCTGTTGCGACGATTCTCTCTAAGCAGGTGACAATCTGTGGCGACGATTCTAAACGAGTGACATATCTGTTGCGACGATTCTCTCTAAGCAGGTGACAATCTGTTGCGACGATTCTAAACGAGTGACATATCTGTTGCGACGATTTTCTCTAAGCAGGTGACAATCTGTTGCGACGATTCTAAACGAGTGACATATCTGTTGCCACGATTCTCTCTAAGCAGGTGATAATCTGTTGCGACGATTTTAAGCGGGTGATAATTTGTTGCGACGATTCTAAACGAGTGACGTATCTGTTGCGACGATTCTCTCTAAGCAGGTGACAATCTGTTGCGACGATTCTAAACGAGTGACATATCTGTTGCCACGATTCTCTCTATGCAGGTGACAATCTGTTGCGACGATTCTCGTTAAGCGGGTGACAATCTATTATGACGATTCTCTCTAAGCGGGTGACAATTTGTTGCCACGATTCTAAGCGGGTGACAATCTGTTGCGACGATTCTCTCTAAGCATGTGACAATCTGTAGCGACGATTCTAAACGAGTGACATATCTGTTGCGACGATTCTCTCTAAGCATGTGACAATCTGTAGCGACGATTCTAAACGAGTGACATATCTGTTGCGACGATTCTCTCTAAGCAGGTGACAATCTGTTGCGACGATTCTAAACGAGTGACATATCTGTTGCGACGATTCTCTCTAAGCACGTGACAATCTGTGGCGACGATTCTAAACGAGTGACATATCTGTTGCGACGATTCTCTCTAAGCAGGTGACAATCTGTTGCGACGATTCTAAACGCGTGACATATCTGTTGCGACGATTCTCTCTAAGCATGTGACAATCTGTTGCGACGATTCTCTCTAAGCAGGTGACAATCTGTTGCGACGATTCTAAACGAGTGACATATCTGTGGCGACGATTCTAAACGAGTGACATATCTGTTGCGACGATTCTCTCTAAGCAGGTGACAATCTGTTGCGACGATTCTAAACGAGTGACATATCTGTTGCGACGATTTTCTCTAAGCAGGTGACAATCTGTTGCGACGATTCTAAACGAGTGACATATCTGTTGCGACGATTCTAAACGAGTGACATATCTGTTGCGCCGATTCTCTCTAAGCAGGTGACAATCTGTTGCGACTATTCTAAACGAGTGACATATCTGTTGCCACGATTCTCTCTAAGCAGGTGATAATCTGTTGCGACGATTTTAAGCGGGTGATAATTTGTTGCGACGATTCTAAACGAGTGACGTATCTGTTGCGACGATTCTCTCTAAGCAGGTGACAATCTGTTGCGACGATTCTAAACGAGTGACGTATCTGTTGCGACGATTCTCTCTAAGCAGGTGATAATCTGTTGCGACGATTCTCGTTAAGCGGGTGACAATCTATTATGACGATTCTCTCTAAGCGGGTGACAATTTGTTGCGACGATTCTAAGCGGGTGACAATCTGTTGCGACGATTCTCTCTAAGCATGTGACAATCTGTAGCGACGATTCTAAACGAGTGACATATCTGTTGCGACGATTCTCTCTAAGCAGGTGACAATCTGTTGCGACGATTCTAAACGAGTGACATATCTGTTGCGACGATTCTCTCTAAGCACGTGACAATCTGTGGCGACGATTCTAAACGAGTGATATATCTGTTGCGACGATTCTCTCTAAGCAGGTGACAATCTGTTGCGACGATTCTAAACGCGTGACATATCTGTTGCGACGATTCCAAACGAGTGACATATTTGTTGCGACGATTCTCTGTAAGCAGGTGACAATCTGTTGCGACGATTCTAAACGAGTGACATATCTGTTGCGACGATTCCAAACGAGTGACATATTTGTTGCGACGATTCTCTGTAAGCAGGTGACAATCTGTTGCGACGATTCTAAACGAATGACATATCTGTTGCGACGATTCTCTCTAAGCAGGTGACAATCTGTTGCGACGATTCTCTTTAAGCGGGTGATAATTTATTGTGACGATTCTCTCTAAGCAGACGACAATCTGTTGCGACGATTCTCTTTAAGGAGGTGACAATCTGTTGCGACGAATCTCTCTAAGCAGGTGACAATCTGTTCCGACGATTCTAAACGAGTGACATATCTGTTGCGACGATTCTAAACGAGTGACATATCTGTTGCGACGATTCTCTCTAAGCAGGTGACAATCTGTTGCGACGATTCTAAACGAGTGACATATCTGTTGGGCCGATTCTAAACGAGTGACATATCTGTTGCGACGATTCTCTCTAAGCAGGTGACAAACTGTTGCGACGATTCTAAACGAGTGACATATCTGTTGCGACGATTCTCTCTAAGCAGGTGATAATCTGTTGCGACGATTTTAAGCGGGTGATAATTTGTTGCGACGATTCTAAACGAGTAACGTATCTGTTGCGATGATTTTCTCTAAGCAGGTGACAATCTGTTGCGACGATTCTAAATGAGTGACATATCTGTTGCGACGATTCTAAACGAGTGACATATCTGTTGCGACGATTCTCTCTAAGCAGGTGACAATCTGTTGCGACGATTCTAAACGAGTGACATATCTGTTGCGACGATTCTCTCTAAGCAGGTGACAATCTGTGGCGACGATTCTAAACGAGTGACATATCTGTTGCGACGATTCTCTCTAAGCAGGTGACAATCTGTTGCGACGATTCTAAACGAGTGACATATCTGTTGCGACGATTTTCTCTAAGCAGGTGACAATCTGTTGCGACGATTCTAAACGAGTGACATATCTGTTGCCACGATTCTCTCTAAGCAGGTGATAATCTGTTGCGACGATTTTAAGCGGGTGATAATTTGTTGCGACGATTCTAAACGAGTGACGTATCTGTTGCGACGATTCTCTCTAAGCAGGTGACAATCTGTTGCGACGATTCTAAACGAGTGACATATCTGTTGCCACGATTCTCTCTATGCAGGTGACAATCTGTTGCGACGATTCTCGTTAAGCGGGTGACAATCTATTATGACGATTCTCTCTAAGCGGGTGACAATTTGTTGCCACGATTCTAAGCGGGTGACAATCTGTTGCGACGATTCTCTCTAAGCATGTGACAATCTGTAGCGACGATTCTAAACGAGTGACATATCTGTTGCGACGATTCTCTCTAAGCATGTGACAATCTGTAGCGACGATTCTAAACGAGTGACATATCTGTTGCGACGATTCTCTCTAAGCAGGTGACAATCTGTTGCGACGATTCTAAACGAGTGACATATCTGTTGCGACGATTCTCTCTAAGCACGTGACAATCTGTGGCGACGATTCTAAACGAGTGACATATCTGTTGCGACGATTCTCTCTAAGCAGGTGACAATCTGTTGCGACGATTCTAAACGCGTGACATATCTGTTGCGACGATTCTCTCTAAGCATGTGACAATCTGTTGCGACGATTCTCTCTAAGCAGGTGACAATCTGTTGCGACGATTCTAAACGAGTGACATATCTGTGGCGACGATTCTAAACGAGTGACATATCTGTTGCGACGATTCTCTCTAAGCAGGTGACAATCTGTTGCGACGATTCTAAACGAGTGACATATCTGTTGCGACGATTTTCTCTAAGCAGGTGACAATCTGTTGCGACGATTCTAAACGAGTGACATATCTGTTGCGACGATTCTAAACGAGTGACATATCTGTTGCGACGATTCTCTCTAAGCAGGTGACAATCTGTTGCGACTATTCTAAACGAGTGACATATCTGTTGCCACGATTCTCTCTAAGCAGGTGATAATCTGTTGCGACGATTTTAAGCGGGTGATAATTTGTTGCGACGATTCTAAACGAGTGACGTATCTGTTGCGACGATTCTCTCTAAGCAGGTGACAATCTGTTGCGACGATTCTAAACGAGTGACGTATCTGTTGCGACGATTCTCTCTAAGCAGGTGATAATCTGTTGCGACGATTCTCGTTAAGCGGGTGACAATCTATTATGACGATTCTCTCTAAGCGGGTGACAATTTGTTGCGACGATTCTAAGCGGGTGACAATCTGTTGCGACGATTCTCTCTAAGCATGTGACAATCTGTAGCGACGATTCTAAACGAGTGACATATCTGTTGCGACGATTCTCTCTAAGCAGGTGACAATCTGTTGCGACGATTCTAAACGAGTGACATATCTGTTGCGACGATTCTCTCTAAGCACGTGACAATCTGTGGCGACGATTCTAAACGAGTGACATATCTGTTGCGACGATTCTCTCTAAGCAGGTGACAATCTGTTGCGACGATTCTAAACGCGTGACATATCTGTTGCGACGATTCCAAACGAGTGACATATTTGTTGCGACGATTCTCTGTAAGCAGGTGACAATCTGTTGCGACGATTCTAAACGAGTGACATATCTGTTGCGACGATTCCAAACGAGTGACATATTTGTTGCGACGATTCTCTGTAAGCAGGTGACAATCTGTTGCGACGATTCTAAACGAATGACATATCTGTTGCGACGATTCTCTCTAAGCAGGTGACAATCTGTTGCGACGATTCTCTTTAAGCGGGTGATAATTTGTTGTGACGATTCTCTCTAAGCAGACGACAATCTGTTGCGACGATTCTCTTTCAGGAGGTGACAATCTGTTGCGACGAATCTCTCTAAGCAGGTGACAATCTGTTCCGACGATTCTAAACGAGTGACATATCTGTTGGGCCGATTCTAAACGAGTGACATATCTGTTGCGACGATTCTCTCTAAGCAGGTGACAAACTGTTGCGACGATTCTAAACGAGTGACATATCTGTTGCGACGATTCTCTCTAAGCAGGTGATAATCTGTTGCGACGATTTTAAGCGGGTGATAATTTGTTGCGACGATTCTAAACGAGTAACGTATCTGTTGCGATGATTTTTCTCTAAGCAGGTGACAATCTGTTGCGACGATTCTAAATGAGTGACATATCTGTTGCGACGATTCTAAACGAGTGACATATCTGTTGCGACGATTCTCTCTAAGCAGGTGACAATCTGTTGCGACGATTCTAAACGAGTGACATATCTGTTGCGACGATTCTCTCTAAGCAGGTGACAATCTGTGGCGACGATTCTAAACGAGTGACATATCTGTTGCGACGATTTTCTCTAAGCAGGTGACAATCTGTTGCGACGATTCTAAACGAGTGACATATCTGTTGCCACGATTCTCTCTAAGCAGGTGATAATCTGTTGCGACGATTTTAAGCGGGTGATAATTTGTTGCGACGATTCTAAACGAGTGACGTATCTGTTGCGACGATTCTCTCTAAGCAGGTGACAATCTGTTGCGACGATTCTAAACGAGTGACATATCTGTTGCCACGATTCTCTCTATGCAGGTGATAATCTGTTGCGACGATTCTCGTTAAGCGGGTGACAATCTATTATGACGATTCTCTCTAAGCGGGTGACAATTTGTTGCCACGATTCTAAGCGGGTGACAATCTGTTGCGACGATTCTCTCTAAGCATGTGACAATCTGTAGCGACGATTCTAAACGAGTGACATATCTGTTGCGACGATTCTCTCTAAGCATGTGACAATCTGTAGCGACGATTCTAAACGAGTGACATATCTGTTGCGACGATTCTCTCTAAGCAGGTGACAATCTGTTGCGACGATTCTAAACGAGTGACATATCTGTTGCGACGATTCCAAACGAGTGACATATTTGTTGCGACGATTCTCTGTAAGCAGGTGACAATCTGTTGCGACGATTCTAAACGAGTGACATATCTGTTGCGACGATTCTCTCTAAGCAGGTGACAATCTGTTGCGACGATTCTCTTTAAGCGGGTGATAATTTGTTGTGACGATTCTCTCTAAGCAGACGACAATCTGTTGCGACGATTCTCTTTAAGGAGGTGACAATCTGTTGCGACGAATCTCTCTAAGCAGGTGACAATCGGTTGCGACGATTTTAAGCGGGTGATAATTTGTTGCGACGATTCTCTCTAAGCAGGTGACAATCTGTTGCGACGATTTTAAGCGAGTGACAATCTGTTGCGACGATTCTCTCTAAGCAGGTGACAATCTGTTGCGACGATTCTCTTTAAGCGGGTGACGATCTGTTATGACGATTCTCTCTAAGCGGGTGACAATCAGTTGCGACGATTCTAATCGGGTGACAATCTGTTGCGATGATTCTCTTTAAGCGGGTGACGATCTGTTATGACGATTCACTCTAAGCAGGTGACAATCTGTTGCGACGATTCTCTTTAAGCGGGTGACGATCTGTTATGACGATTCTCTCTAAGCGGGTGACAATCCGTTGCGACGATTCTAATCGGGTGACAATCTGTTGCGACGATTCTCTCTAAGCATGTGACAATCTGTTGCGACGATTCTCTGTAAGCAGGTGACGATCTGTTGCGACGATTCTAATCGGGTGACATATCTGTTGCGACGATTCTCTCTAAGCAGGTGACATATCTGTTGCGACGATTCTAAGCGGGTGACAATCTGTTGCGACGATTCTCTTTAAGCAGGTGACAATCTGTTGCGACGATTCTCTCTAACGAGGTGACAGTCTGTTGCGACGATTCTCTGTAAGCATGTGACAATTTGCTGCGACGATTCCAAGCGGGTGACAATTTGTTGCGACGATTGTAAGCGAGTGACCATTTGTTGCGACGATTCATTCTAAGCAGGCGACAATATGTTGCGATGATTCTATCTAAGCATGTGACAACCTGTTGCGACGATTCCCTCTAAGGAGGTGACAATCTGTTGCGACGATTCTTTCTCAGCGGTTGACAATCTGTTGCGACGATTCTTTCTAAGCGGTTGACAATCTGTTGTGACGATTCTCTCTAAGTAGGTGACAATCTGTTGCGACGATTCTAAGCGGGTAATATATCTGTTGCGATGATTCTCTCTAAGAAGGTGACAATCTGTTGCGACGATTCTCTGTAAGCAGGTGACAATCTGTTGCGAGCATTCTCTCTAAGCGGGTGATCATCTGTTGCGACGATTCCCTCTAAGCAGGTGACAATCTGTTGCGACGATTCTCTCTAAGCGGGTGAGCATCTGTTGCGACGAGTCTCTCTAAGCAGGTGACAATCTTTTGCGACGATTCTAAGCGGGTGACAATCTGTTGCGACGATTCTCTCTAAGCAGGTGACAATCTGTTGCGACGATTCGAAGCGGGTGACAATCTGTTGCGACGATTCTAAGCGGGTGATATCTGTTGCGTCGATTCTCTCTCAGCAGGTGACAATCTGTTGCGATGATTCTCTCTAAGCAGGTGACAATCTGTTGCGACGAATCTCTCTAAGCAGGTGACAATCTTTTGCGATGATTCTCTCAATGCAGGTGACATATCTCTTGCAATGATTCTCTCTAAGCAGGTGACAATCTGTTGCGACGATGCTAAACGAGTGACGTGTCTGTTGCGACGATTTTCTCTAAGCAGGTGACATTCTGTGGCGACGATTCTAAACGAGTGACATATCTGTTGCGACGATTCTCTCTAAGCAGGTGACAATCTGTGGCGACGATTCTAAACGAGTGACATATCTGTTGCGACGATTCTCTCTAAGCAGGTGACAATATGTTGCGACGATTCTCTTTAAACAGATGACAATCTGTTGCGATGATTCTCTCTAAGCAGGTGACAATCTGTGGCGACGATTCTAAACGAGTGACATATCTGTTGCGACGATTCTCTCTAAGCAGGTGACAATCTGTTGCGACGATTCTAAACGAGTGACATAGCTGTTGCGACGATTCTCTCTAAGCAGGTGACAATCTGTTGCGACAATTCTAAACGAGTGACGTATCTGTTGCGACGATTCTCTCTAAGCAGGTGATAATCTGTTGCGACGATTCTCTCTAAGCAGGTGATAATCTGTTGCGACGATTCTAAACGCGTGACATATCTGTTGCGACGATTCTCTCTAAGCATGTGACAATCTGTTGCGACGATTCTCTCTAAGCAGGTGACAATCTGTTGCGACGATTCTAAACGAGTGACATATCTGTTGCCACGATTCTAAACGAGTGACATATCTGTTGCGACGATTCTCTCTAAGCAGGTGACTATCTGTGGCGACGATTCTAAACGAGTGACATATTTGTTGCGACGATTCTCTCTAAGCAGGTGATAATCTGTTGCGACGATTTTAAGCGGGTGATAATTTGTTGCGACGTTTCTAAACGAGTAACGTATCTGTTGCGACGATTCTCTCTAAGCAGGTGACAATCTGTTGCGACGATTCTAAACGAGTGACATATCTGTTGCGACGATTCTAAACGAGTGACATATCTGTTGCGACGATTCTCTCTAAGCAGGTGATAATCTGTTGCGACGATTCTCGTTAAGCGGGTGACAATATATTAAGACGATTCTCTCTAAGCGGGTGACAATTTGTTGCGACGATTCTAAGCGGGTGACAATCTGTTGCGACAACTCTCTCTAAGCATGTGACAATCTGTAGCGACGATTCTCTCTAAGCACGTGACAATCTGTGGCGACGATTCTAAACGAGTGACATATCTGTTGCGACGATTCTCTCTAAGCAGGTGACAATCTGTTACGACGATTCTAAACGAGTGACATATCTGTTGCGAGGATTCTCTATAAGCAGGTGACAATCTGTTGCGACGATTCTAAACGAGTGACATATCTGTTGCGACGATTCCAAACGAGTGACATATTTGTTGCGACGATTCTCTGTAAGCAGGTGACAATCTGTTGCGACGATTCTAAGCGAATGACATATCTGTTGCGACGATTCTCTCTAAGCAGGTGACAATCTGTTGCGACGATTCTCTTTAAGCGGGTGATAATTTGTTGTGACGATTCTCTCTAAGCAGACGACAATCTGTTGCGACGATTCTCTTTAAGGAGGTGACAATCTGTTGCGACGAATCTCTCTAAGCAGGTGACAATCTGTTCCGACGATTCTAAACGAGTGACATATCTGTTGCGACGATTCTAAACGAGTGACATATCTGTTGCGACGAATCTCTCTAAGCAGGTGACAATCTGTTCCGACGATTCTAAACGAGTGACATATCTGTTGCGACGATTCTAAACGAGTGACATATCTGTTGCGACGATTCTCTCTAAGCAGGTGACAATCTGTTGCGACGATTCTAAACGAGTGACATATCTGTTGCGACGATTCTCTCTAAGCAGGTGATAATCTGTTGCGACGATTTTAAGCGGGTGATAGTTTGTTGCGACGATTCTAAACGAGTAACGTATCTGTTGCGATGATTCTCTCTAAGCAGGTGACAATCTGTTGCGACGATTCTAAATGAGTGACATATCTGTTGCGACGATTCTAAACGAGTGACATATCGGTTGCGACGATTCTCTCTAAGCAGGTGACAATCTGTTGCGACGATTCTAAACGAGTGACATATCTGTTGCGACGATTCTCTCTAAGCAGGTGACAATCTGTGGCGACGATTCTAAACGAGTGACATATCTGTTGCGACGATTCTCTCTAAGCAGGTGACAATCTGTTGCGACGATTCTAAACGAGTGACATATCTGTTGCGACGATTTTCTCTAAGCAGGTGACAATCTGTTGCGACGATTCTAAACGAGTGACATATCTGTTGCGACGATTCTCTCTAAGCAGGTGACAATCTGTTGCGACGATTCTAAGCGGGTGACAATCTGTTGCGACGATTCTCTCTAAGCATGTGACAATCTGTAGCGACGATTCTAAACGAGTGACATATCTGTTGCGACGATTCTCTCTAAGCAGGTGACAATCTGTTGCGACGATTCTAAACGAGTGACATATCTGTTGCGACGATTCTCTCTAAGCACGTGACAATCTGTGGCGACGATTCTAAACGAGTGACATATCTGTTGCGACGATTCTCTCTAAGCAGGTGACAATCTGTTGCGACGATTCTAAACGCGTGACATATCTGTTGCGACGATTCCAAACGAGTGACATATTTGTTGCGACGATTCTCTGTAAGCAGGTGACAATCTGTTGCGACGATTCTAAACGAGTGACATATCTGTTGCGACGATTCCAAACGAGTGACATATTTGTTGCGACGATTCTCTGTAAGCAGGTGACAATCTGTTGCGACGATTCTAAACGAATGACATATCTGTTGCGACGATTCTCTCTAAGCAGGTGACAATCTGTTGCGACGATTCTCTTTAAGCGGGTGATAATTTGTTGTGACGATTCTCTCTAAGCAGACGACAATCTGTTGCGACGATTCTCTTTAAGGAGGTGACAATCTGTTGCGACGAATCTCTCTAAGCAGGTGACAATCTGTTCCGACGATTCTAAACGAGTGACATATCTGTTGCGACGATTCTAAACGAGTGACATATCTGTTGCGACGATTCTCTCTAAGCAGGTGACAATCTGTTGCGACGATTCTAAACGAGTGACATATCTGTTGGGCCGATTCTAAACGAGTGACATATCTGTTGCGACGATTCTCTCTAAGCAGGTGACAAACTGTTGCGACGATTCTAAACGAGTGACATATCTGTTGCGACGATTCTCTCTAAGCAGGTGATAATCTGTTGCGACGATTTTAAGCGGGTGATAATTTGTTGCGACGATTCTAAACGAGTAACGTATCTGTTGCGATGATTTTCTCTAAGCAGGTGACAATCTGTTGCGACGATTCTAAATGAGTGACATATCTTTTGCGACGATTCTAAACGAGTGACATATCTGTTGCGACGATTCTCTCTAAGCAGGTGACAATCTGTTGCGACGATTCTAAACGAGTGACATATCTGTTGCGACGATTCTCTCTAAGCAGGTGACAATCTGTGGCGACGATTCTAAACGAGTGACATATCTGTTGCGACGATTCTCTCTAAGCAGGTGACAATCTGTTGCGACGATTCTAAACGAGTGACATATCTGTTGCGACGATTTTCTCTAAGCAGGTGACAATCTGTTGCGACGATTCTAAACGAGTGACATATCTGTTGCCACGATTCTCTCTAAGCAGGTGATAATCTGTTGCGACGATTTTAAGCGGGTGATAATTTGTTGCGACGATTCTAAACGAGTGACGTATCTGTTGCGACGATTCTCTCTAAGCAGGTGACAATCTGTTGCGACGATTCTAAACGAGTGACATATCTGTTGCCACGATTCTCTCTATGCAGGTGACAATCTGTTGCGACGATTCTCGTTAAGCGGGTGACAATCTATTATGACGATTCTCTCTAAGCGGGTGACAATTTGTTGCCACGATTCTAAGCGGGTGACAATCTGTTGCGACGATTCTCTCTAAGCATGTGACAATCTGTAGCGACGATTCTAAACGAGTGACATATCTGTTGCGACGATTCTCTCTAAGCATGTGACAATCTGTAGCGACGATTCTAAACGAGTGACATATCTGTTGCGACGATTCTCTCTAAGCAGGTGACAATCTGTTGCGACGATTCTAAACGAGTGACATATCTGTTGCGACGATTCTCTCTAAGCACGTGACAATCTGTGGCGACGATTCTAAACGAGTGACATATCTGTTGCGACGATTCTCTCTAAGCAGGTGACAATCTGTTGCGACGATTCTAAACGCGTGACATATCTGTTGCGACGATTCTCTCTAAGCATGTGACAATCTGTTGCGACGATTCTCTCTAAGCAGGTGACAATCTGTTGCGACGATTCTAAACGAGTGACATATCTGTGGCGACGATTCTAAACGAGTGACATATCTGTTGCGACGATTCTCTCTAAGCAGGTGACAATCTGTTGCGACGATTCTAAACGAGTGACATATCTGTTGCGACGATTTTCTCTAAGCAGGTGACAATCTGTTGCGACGATTCTAAACGAGTGACATATCTGTTGCGACGATTCTAAACGAGTGACATATCTGTTGCGACGATTCTCTCTAAGCAGGTGACAATCTGTTGCGACTATTCTAAACGAGTGACATATCTGTTGCCACGATTCTCTCTAAGCAGGTGATAATCTGTTGCGACGATTTTAAGCGGGTGATAATTTGTTGCGACGATTCTAAACGAGTGACGTATCTGTTGCGACGATTCTCTCTAAGCAGGTGACAATCTGTTGCGACGATTCTAAACGAGTGACGTATCTGTTGCGACGATTCTCTCTAAGCAGGTGATAATCTGTTGCGACGATTCTCGTTAAGCGGGTGACAATCTATTATGACGATTCTCTCTAAGCGGGTGACAATTTGTTGCGACGATTCTAAGCGGGTGACAATCTGTTGCGACGATTCTCTCTAAGCATGTGACAATCTGTAGCGACGATTCTAAACGAGTGACATATCTGTTGCGACGATTCTCTCTAAGCAGGTGACAATCTGTTGCGACGATTCTAAACGAGTGACATATCTGTTGCGACGATTCTCTCTAAGCACGTGACAATCTGTGGCGACGATTCTAAACGAGTGACATATCTGTTGCGACGATTCTCTCTAAGCAGGTGACAATCTGTTGCGACGATTCTAAACGCGTGACATATCTGTTGCGACGATTCCAAACGAGTGACATATTTGTTGCGACGATTCTCTGTAAGCAGGTGACAATCTGTTGCGACGATTCTAAACGAGTGACATATCTGTTGCGACGATTCCAAACGAGTGACATATTTGTTGCGACGATTCTCTGTAAGCAGGTGACAATCTGTTGCGACGATTCTAAACGAATGACATATCTGTTGCGACGATTCTCTCTAAGCAGGTGACAATCTGTTGCGACGATTCTCTTTAAGCGGGTGATAATTTGTTGTGACGATTCTCTCTAAGCAGACGACAATCTGTTGCGACGATTCTCTTTCAGGAGGTGACAATCTGTTGCGACGAATCTCTCTAAGCAGGTGACAATCTGTTCCGACGATTCTAAACGAGTGACATATCTGTTGCGACGATTCTAAACGAGTGACATATCTGTTGCGACGATTCTCTCTAAGCAGGTGACAATCTGTTGCGACGATTCTAAACGAGTGACATATCTGTTGGGCCGATTCTAAACGAGTGACATATCTGTTGCGACGATTCTCTCTAAGCAGGTGACAAACTGTTGCGACGATTCTAAACGAGTGACATATCTGTTGCGACGATTCTCTCTAAGCAGGTGATAATCTGTTGCGACGATTTTAAGCGGGTGATAATTTGTTGCGACGATTCTAAACGAGTAACGTATCTGTTGCGATGATTTTCTCTAAGCAGGTGACAATCTGTTGCGACGATTCTAAATGAGTGACATATCTGTTGCGACGATTCTAAACGAGTGACATATCTGTTGCGACGATTCTCTCTAAGCAGGTGACAATCTGTTGCGACGATTCTAAACGAGTGACATATCTGTTGCGACGATTCTCTCTAAGCAGGTGACAATCTGTGGCGACGATTCTAAACGAGTGACATATCTGTTGCGACGATTCTCTCTAAGCAGGTGACAATCTGTTGCGACGATTCTAAACGAGTGACATATCTGTTGCGACGATTTTCTCTAAGCAGGTGACAATCTGTTGCGACGATTCTAAACGAGTGACATATCTGTTGCCACGATTCTCTCTAAGCAGGTGATAATCTGTTGCGACGATTTTAAGCGGGTGATAATTTGTTGCGACGATTCTAAACGAGTGACGTATCTGTTGCGACGATTCTCTCTAAGCAGGTGACAATCTGTTGCGACGATTCTCTCTATGCAGGTGATAATCTGTTGCGACGATTCTCGTTAAGCGGGTGACAATCTATTATGACGATTCTCTCTAAGCGGGTGACAATTTGTTGCCACGATTCTAAGCGGGTGACAATCTGTTGCGACGATTCTCTCTAAGCATGTGACAATCTGTAGCGACGATTCTAAACGAGTGACATATCTGTTGCGACGATTCTCTCTAAGCATGTGACAATCTGTAGCGACGATTCTAAACGAGTGACATATCTGTTGCGACGATTCTCTCTAAGCAGGTGACAATCTGTTGCGACGATTCTAAACGAGTGACATATCTGTTGCGACGATTCCAAACGAGTGACATATTTGTTGCGACGATTCTCTGTAAGCAGGTGACAATCTGTTGCGACGATTCTAAACGAGTGACATATCTGTTGCGACGATTCTCTCTAAGCAGGTGACAATCTGTTGCGACGATTCTCTTTAAGCGGGTGATAATTTGTTGTGACGATTCTCTCTAAGCAGACGACAATCTGTTGCGACGATTCTCTTTAAGGAGGTGACAATCTGTTGCGACGAATCTCTCTAAGCAGGTGACAATCGGTTGCGACGATTTTAAGCGGGTGATAATTTGTTGCGACGATTCTCTCTAAGCAGGTGACAATCTGTTGCGACGATTTTAAGCGAGTGACAATCTGTTGCGACGATTCTCTCTAAGCAGGTGACAATCTGTTGCGACGATTCTCTTTAAGCGGGTGACGATCTGTTATGACGATTCTCTCTAAGCGGGTGACAATCAGTTGCGACGATTCTAATCGGGTGACAATCTGTTGCGATGATTCTCTTTAAGCGGGTGACGATCTGTTATGACGATTCACTCTAAGCAGGTGACAATCTGTTGCGACGATTCTCTTTAAGCGGGTGACGATCTGTTATGACGATTCTCTCTAAGCGGGTGACAATCCGTTGCGACGATTCTAATCGGGTGACAATCTGTTGCGACGATTCTCTCTAAGCATGTGACAATCTGTTGCGACGATTCTCTGTAAGCAGGTGACGATCTGTTGCGACGATTCTAATCGGGTGACATATCTGTTGCGACGATTCTCTCTAAGCAGGTGACATATCTGTTGCGACGATTCCAAGCGGGTGACAATTTGTTGCGACGATTGTAAGCGAGTGACCATTTGTTGCGACGATTCATTCTAAGCAGGCGACAATATGTTGCGATGATTCTATCTAAGCATGTGACAACCTGTTGCGACGATTCCCTCTAAGGAGGTGACAATCTGTTGCGACGATTCTTTCTCAGCGGTTGACAATCTGTTGCGACGATTCTTTCTAAGCGGTTGACAATCTGTTGTGACGATTCTCTCTAAGTAGGTGACAATCTGTTGCGACGATTCTAAGCGGGTAATATTTCTGTTGCGATGATTCTCTCTAAAAAGGTGACAATCTGTTGCGACGATTCTCTGTAAGCAGGTGACAATCTGTTGCGAGCATTCTCTCTAAGCGGGTGATCATCTGTTGCGACGATTCCCTCTAAGCAGGTGACAATCTGTTGCGACGATTCTCTCTAAGCGGGTGAGCATCTGTTGCGACGAGTCTCTCTAAGCAGGTGACAATCTTTTGCGACGATTCTAAGCGGGTGACAATCTGTTGCGACGATCCTCTCTAAGCAGGTGACAATCTGTTGCGACGATTCGAAGCGGGTGACAATCTGTTGCGACGATTCTAAGCGGGTGATATCTGTTGCGTCGATTCTCTCTCAGCAGGTGACAATCTGTTGCGATGATTCTCTCTAAGCAGGTGACAATCTGTTGCGACGATTCTCTCTAAGCAGGTGACAATCTTTTGCGATGATTCTCTCAATGCAGGTGACATATCTCTTGCAATGATTCTCTCTAAGCAGGTGACAATCTGTTGCGACGATGCTAAACGAGTGACGTGTCTGTTGCGACGATTTTCCCTAAGCAGGTGACATTCTGTGGCGACGATTCTAAACGAGTGACATATCTGTTGCGACGATTCTCTCTAAGCAGGTGACAATCTGTGGCGACGATTCTAAACGAGTGACATATCTGTTGCGACGATTCTCTCTAAGCAGGTGACAATATGTTGCGACGATTCTCTTTAAACAGATGACAATCTGTTGCGATGATTCTCTCTAAGCAGGTGACAATCTGTGGCGACGATTCTAAACGAGTGACATATCTGTTGCGACGATTCTCTCTAAGCAGGTGACAATCTGTTGCGACGATTCTAAACGAGTGACATAGCTGTTGCGACGATTCTCTCTAAGCAGGTGACAATCTGTTGCGACAATTCTAAACGAGTGACGTATCTGTTGCGACGATTCTCTCTAAGCAGGTGATAATCTGTTGCGACGATTCTCTCTAAGCAGGTGATAATCTGTTGCGACGATTCTCGTTAAGCGGGTGACAATCTATTATGACGATTCTCTCTAAGCGGGTGACAATTTGTTGCGACGATTCTAAGCGGGTGACAATCTGTTGCGACGACTCTCTCTAAGCATGTGACAATCTGTAGCGACGATTCTCTCTAAGCAGGTGACAATCTGTGGCGACGATTCTAAACGAGTGACATATCTGTTGCGATGATTCTCTCTAAGCAGGTGACATCTGTGGCGACGATTTTAAACGAGTGACATATCTGTTGCGACGTTTCTCTCTAAGCAGGTGACAATCTGTGGCGACGATTCTAAACGAGTGACATATCTGTTGCGACGATTCTCTCTAAGCAGGTGACAATCTGTTGCGACGATTCTCTCTAAGCAGGTTACAATCTTTTGCGACGATTCTAAACGAGTGACATATCTGTTGCGAGGATTCTCTCTAAGCATGTGACAATCTGTTGCGACGATTCTCTCTAAGCAGGTGACAATCTGTTGCGACGATTCTAAACGAGTGACATATCTGTTGCGACGATTCTCTCTAAGCAGGTGACAATCTGTTGCGACGATTCTAAACGAGTGACATATCTGTTGCGACGATTCTCTCTAAGCAGGTGACAATCTGTGGCGACGATTCTAAACGAGTGACATATCTGTTTCGACGATTCTCTCTAAGCAGGTGATAATCTGTTGCGACGAATTTAAGCGGGTGATAATTTGTTGCGACGATTCTAAACGAGTAACGTATCTGTTGCGACGATTCTCTCTAAGCAGGTGACAATCTGTTGCGACGATTCTAAACGAGTGACATATCTGTTGCGACGATTCTCTCTAAGCAGGTGATAATCTGTTGCGACGATTTTAAGCGGGTGATAATTTGTTGCGACGATTCTAAACGAGTGACGTATCTGTTGCGACGATTCTCCTCTAAGCAGGTGACAATCTGTTGCGACGATTCTAAACGAGTGACATAGCTGTTGCGACGATTCTCTCTAAGCAGGTGACAATCTGTTGCGACGATTCTAAACGAGTGACGTATCTGTTGCGACGATTCTCTCTAAGCAGGTGATAATCTGTTGCGACGATTCTCGTTAAGCGGGTGACAATCTATTATGACGTTTCTCTCTAAGCGGGTGACAATTTGTTGCGACGATTCTAAGCGGGTGACAATCTGTTGCGACGATTCTAAACGAGTGACATATCTGTTGCGACGATTCTCTCTAAGCAGGTGACAATCTGTGGCGACGATTTTAAACGAGTGACATATCTGTTGCGACGTTTCTCTCTAAGCAGGTGACAATCTGTTGCGACGATTCGAAGCGGGTGACAATCTGTTGCGACGATTCTTAGCGGGTGATATCTGTTGCGTCGATTCTCCCTCAGCAGGTGACAATCTGTTGCGATGATTCTCTCTAAGCAGGTGACAATCTGTTGCGACGATTCTCTCTAAGCAGGTGACAATCTTTTGCGATGATTCTCTCAATGCAGGTGACATATCTCTTGCGATGATTCTCTCTAAGCAGGTGACAATCTGTTGCGACGATGCTAAACGAGTGACGTATCTGTTGCGACGATTCTCTCTAAGCAGGTGACAATCTGTGGCGACGATTCTAAACGAGTGACATATCTGTTGCGACGATTCTCTCTAAGCAGGTGACAATCTGTGGCGACGATTCTAAACGAGTGACATATCTGTTGCGACGATTCTCTCTAAGCAGGTGACAATCTGTTGCGACGATTCTAAACGAGTGACATATCTGTTGCGACGATTCTCTCTAAGCAGGTGACAATCTGTGGCGACGATTCTAAACGAGTGACATATCTGTTGCGACGATTCTCTCTAAGCAGGTGATAATCTGTTGCGACGAATTTAAGCGGGTGATAATTTGTTGCGACGATTCTAAACGAGTAACGTATCTGTTGCGACGATTCTCTCTAAGCAGGTGACAATCTGTTGCGACGATTCTCTCTAAGCAGGTGACAATCTGTTGCGACAATTCTAAACGAGTGACGTATCTGTTGCGACGATTCTCTCTAAGCAGGTGATAATCTGTTGCGACGATTCTCGTTAAGCGGGTGACATTATATTATGACGATTCTCTCTAAGCGGGTGACAATTTGTTGCGACGATTCTAAGCGGGTGACAATCTGTTGCGACGACTCTCTCTAAGCATGTGACAATCTGTAGCGACGATTCTCTCTAAGCACGTGACAATCTGTGGCGACGATTCTAAACGAGTGACATATCTGTTGCGACGATTCTCTCTAAGCAGGTGACAATCTGTTACGACGATTCTAAACGAGTGACATATCTGTTGCGAGGATTCTCTATAAGCAGGTGACAATCTGTTGCGACGATTCTAAACGAGTGACATATCTGTTGCGACGATTCTAAACGAGTGACATATCTGTTGCGACGATTCTCTGTAAGCAGGTGACAATCTGTTGCGACGATTCTAAACGAGTGACATATCTGTTGCGATGATTCTCTCTAAGCAGGTGACATCTGTGGCGACGATTTTAAACGAGTGACATATCTGTTGCGACGTTTCTCTCTAAGCAGGTGACAATCTGTGGCGACGATTCTAAACGAGTGACATATCTGTTGCGACGATTCTCTCTAAGCAGGTGACAATCTGTTGCGACGATTCTCTCTAAGCAGGTTACAATCTTTTGCGACGATTCTAAACGAGTGACATATCTGTTGCGACGATTCTCTCTAAGCATGTGACAATCTGTTGCGACGATTCTCTCTAAGCAGGTGACAATCTGTTGCGACGATTCTAAACGAGTGACATATCTGTTGCGACGATTCTCTCTAAGCAGGTGACAATCTGTTGCGACGATTCTAAACGAGTGACATATCTGTTGCGACGATTCTCTCTAAGCAGGTGACAATCTGTGGCGACGATTCTAAACGAGTGACATATCTGTTTCGACGATTCTCTCTAAGCAGGTGATAATCTGTTGCGACGAATTTAAGCGGGTGATAATTTGTTGCGACGATTCTAAACGAGTAACGTATCTGTTGCGACGATTCTCTCTAAGCAGGTGACAATCTGTTGCGACGATTCT
The DNA here is from genome assembly GCF_046866305.1 of Octopus bimaculoides. Classification (NCBI taxonomy): domain Eukaryota; kingdom Metazoa; phylum Mollusca; class Cephalopoda; order Octopoda; family Octopodidae; genus Octopus; species Octopus bimaculoides. Next base: position 25,836,773 of record NC_142950.1, on the reverse strand, counting down.
AAACGAGTGACATATCTGTTGCGACGATTCTCTCTAAGCAGGTGATAATCTGTTGCGACGATTTTAAGCGGGTGATAATTTGTTGCGACGATTCTAAACGAGTGACGTATCTGTTGCGACGATTCTCCTCTAAGCAGGTGACAATCTGTTGCGACGATTCTAAACGAGTGACATAGCTGTTGCGACGATTCTCTCTAAGCAGGTGACAATCTGTTGCGACGATTCTAAACGAGTGACGTATCTGTTGCGACGATTCTCTCTAAGCAGGTGATAATCTGTTGCGACGATTCTCGTTAAGCGGGTGACAATCTATTATGACGTTTCTCTCTAAGCGGGTGACAATTTGTTGCGACGATTCTAAGCGGGTGACAATCTGTTGCGACGATTCTAAACGAGTGACATATCTGTTGCGACGATTCTCTCTAAGCAGGTGACAATCTGTGGCGACGATTTTAAACGAGTGACATATCTGTTGCGACGTTTCTCTCTAAGCAGGTGACAATCTGTTGCGACGATTCGAAGCGGGTGACAATCTGTTGCGACGATTCTTAGCGGGTGATATCTGTTGCGTCGATTCTCCCTCAGCAGGTGACAATCTGTTGCGATGATCCTCTCTAAGCAGGTGACAATCTGTTGCGACGATTCTCTCTAAGCAGGTGACAATCTTTTGCGATGATTCTCTCAATGCAGGTGACATATCTCTTGCGATGATTCTCTCTAAGCAGGTGACAATCTGTTGCGACGATGCTAAACGAGTGACGTATCTGTTGCGACGATTCTCTCTAAGCAGGTGACAATCTGTGGCGACGATTCTAAACGAGTGACATATCTGTTGCGACGATTCTCTCTAAGCAGGTGACAATCTGTGGCGACGATTCTAAACGAGTGACATATCTGTTGCGACGATTCTCTCTAAGCAGGTGACAATCTGTTGCGACGATTCTAAACGAGTGACATATCTGTTGCGACGATTCTCTCTAAGCAGGTGACAATCTGTGGCGACGATTCTAAACGAGTGACATATCTGTTGCGACGATTCTCTCTAAGCAGGTGATAATCTGTTGCGACGAATTTAAGCGGGTGATAATTTGTTGCGACGATTCTAAACGAGTAACGTATCTGTTGCGACGATTCTCTCTAAGCAGGTGACAATCTGTTGCGACGATTCTCTCTAAGCAGGTGACAATCTTTTGCGACAATTCTAAACGAGTGACGTATCTGTTGCGACGATTCTCTCTAAGCAGGTGATAATCTGTTGCGACGATTCTCGTTAAGCGGGTGACATTATATTATGACGATTCTCTCTAAGCGGGTGACAATTTGTTGCGACGATTCTAAGCGGGTGACAATCTGTTGCGACGATTCTAAACGAGTGACATATCTGTTGCGACGATTCTCTCTAAGCATGTGACAATCTGTTGCGACGATTCTCTCTAAGCAGGTGACAATCTGTTGCGACGATTCTAAACGAGTGACATATCTGTTGCGACGATTCTCTCTAAGCAGGTGACAATCTGTTGCGACGATTCTAAACGAGTGACATATCTGTTGCGACGATTCTCTCTAAGCAGGTGACATTCTGTGGCGACGATTCTAAACGAGTGACATATCTGTTGCGACGATTCTCTCTAAGCAGGTGATAATCTGTTGCGACGAATTTAAGCCGGTGATAATTTGTTGCGACGATTCTAAACGAGTAGCGTATCTGTTGCGACGATTCTCTCTAAGCAGGTGACAATCTGTTGCGACGATTCTAAACGAGTGACATATCTGTTGCGACGATTCTAAACGAGTGACGTATCTGTTGCGACGATTCTCTCTAAGCAGGTGACAATCTGTTGCGACGATTCTAAACGAGTGACATAGCTGTTGCGACGATTCTCTCTAAGCAGGTGACAATCTGTTGCGACGATTCTAAACGAGTGACGTAGCTGTTGCGACGATTCTCTCTAAGCAGGTGACAATCTGTTGCGACGATTCTAAACGAGTGACGTAGCTGTTGCGACGATTCTCTCTAAGCAGGTGACAATCTGTTGCGACGATTCTAAACGAGTGACGTATCTGTTGCGACGATTCTCTCTAAGCAGGTGATAATCTGTTGCGACGATTCTCGTTAAGCGGGTGACAATCTATTATGACGATTCTCTCTAAGCGGGTGACAATTTGTTGCGACGATTCTAAGCGGGTGACAATCTGTTGCGACGACTCTCTCTAAGCATGTGACAATCTGTAGCGACGATTCTCTCTAAGCACGTGACAATCTGTGGCGACGATTCTAAACGAGTGACATATCTGTTGCGACGATTCTCTCTAAGCAGGTGACAATCTGTTACGACGATTCTAAACGAGTGACATATCTGTTGCGAGGATTCTCTATAAGCAGGTGACAATCTGTTGCGACGATTCTAAACGAGTGACATATCTGTTGCGACGATTCTCTCTAAGCAGGTGACAATCTGTTGCGACGATTCTCTTTAAGCGGGTGATAATTTGTTGCGACGATTCTCTCTAAGCAGACGACAATCTGTTGCGACGATTCTCTTTAAGGAGGTGACAATCTGTTGCGACGAATCTCTCTAAGCAGGTGACAATCGGTTGCGACGATTTTAAGCGGGTGATAATTTGTTGCGACGATTCTCTCTAAGCAGGTGACAATCTGTTGCGACGATTTTAAGCGAGTGACAATCTGTTGCGACGATTCTCTCTAAGCAGGTGACAATCTGTTGCGACGATTCCCTGTAAGCAGGTGACATATCTGTTGCGACGATTCTCTCTAAGCGGGTGACATATCTGTTGCGACGATTCTATGCGGGTGACAATCTGTTGCGACGATTCTCTTTAAGCAGGTGACAATCTGCTGCGACGATTCTCTCTAACGAGGTGACAGTCTGTTGCGACGATTCTCTGTAAGCATGTGACAATTTGCTGCGACGATTCCAAGCGGGTGACCATTTGTTGCGACGATTCATTCTAAGCAGGCGACAATATGTTGCGATGATTCTATCTAAGCATGTGACAACCTGTTGCGACGATTCCCTCTAAGGAGGTGACAATCTGTTGCCACGATTCTTTGTCAGCGGTTGACAATCTGTTGCGACGATTCTCTCTAAGCGGTTGACAATCTGTTGTGACGATTCTCTCTAAGTAGGTGACAATCTGTTGCGACGATTCTAAGCGGGTAATATATCTGTTGCGATGATTCTCTCTAAGAAGGTGACAATCTGTTGCGACGATTCTCTGTAAGCAGGTGACAATCTGTTGCGAGGATTCTCTCTAAGCGGGTGATCATCTGTTGCGACGATTCTCTCTAAGCAGGTGACAATCTGTTGCGACGATTCTCTCTAAGCGGGTGAGCATCTGTTGCGACGAGTCTCTCTAAGCAGGTGACAATCTTTTGCGACGATTCTAAGCGGGTGACAATCTGTTGCGACGATTCTCTCTAAGCAGGTGACAATCTGTTGCGACGATTCGAAGCGGGTGACAATCTGTTGCGACGATTCTAAGCGGGTGATATCTGTTGCGTCGATTCTCTCTCAGCAGGTGTCAATCTGTTGCCATGATTCTCTCTAAGCAGGTGACAATCTGTTGCGACGATTCTCTCTAAGCAGGTGACAATCTTTTGCGATGATTCTCTCAATGCAGGTGACATATCTCTTGCGATGATTCTCTCTAAGCAGGTGACAATCTGTTGCGACGATTCTCTCTAAGCATGTGACAATATGTTGCGACGATTCTCTTTAAACAGATGACAATCTGTTGCGATGGTTCTCTCAAAGCAGTTGACAATCTATTGCGACGATTCTAAGCGGGTGACAGTCTGTTGCGACGATTCTCTCTATGAAGGTGACACTCTGTTGTGACGATTCTAAGCGGGTGACATATCTGTTGCGACGATTCTCTCTAAGCGGGTGACAATCTGTTGTGACGATTCTAAGCGGGTGACATATCTGTTGCGACGATTCTCTCTAAGCAGGTAACAATCTGTTGCGACGATTCTCTCTAAGCAGGTGACAATCTGTTGCGACGATTCTCTGTAAGCAGGTAACAATTTGTTGCGACGATTCTCTCTAAGCAGGTGACATTCTGTTGCGACGATTCTCTGTAAGCAGGTGACAATTTGTTGCGACGATTCTCTCTCAGCAGATGACAATCTGTTGCGACGATTCTCTGTAAGCAGGTGACAATCTGTTGCGACAATTCTAAGCGGGTGACAATCTGCTGCGACGACTCTATCTAAGCGGGTGACATATCTGTTGCAACAATTCTATCTAACCAGGCGACAATCTGTTGCGACGATTCTATCTAAGCAGGTGATCATCTGTTGCGACAATTCTATCCACGCAGGCGACAGTCTGTTGCGACGATTCTAAGCGGGTGACCATCTGTTGCGACGATTCTAAACGGGTGACAATCTTTTACGATGATTCTCTCTAAGCAGGTGACAATCTGTTGTGATAATTCTATCTAAGCATGTCACAATCTGTTGCGACGATTCTCTCTAAGCAGGTGACAATCAGTTCCGACGAGTCTAAGCGTGTGACAATCTGTTGCGAGGATTCTCTCTAAGCAGGTGATAAATCTGTTGCGACGATTCTAAACGAGTGACATATCAGTTGCGATGATTCTCTCTAAGCATGTGACAATCTGTTGCGACGATTCTCTGTAAGTAAGTGACAATCTGTTGCGACGATTCTCTCTAAGCATGTGACAATATGTTGCGACGATTCTAAACGAGTGACATATCAGTTGCGATGATTCTCTCTAAGCAGGTGACAATCTTTTGCGACGATTCTCTTTAGGCAGGTGACAATCTGTTCCGATGATTCTCTCAAAACAGTTGACAATCTTTTGCGACGATTCTCTCTAAGCAGGTGACAATATGTTGTGACGATTCTAAACGAGTGCCATATCAGTTGCGATGATTCTCTCTAAGAAGGTGACAATCTGTTGCGACGGTTCTAAACGGTTGACAATCTTTTACGATGATTTTCTCTAAGCAGGTGACAATCTGTTGTGATAATTCTATCTAAGCGAGTGACAATCTGTTGCGACGATTCTCTCTAAGCAGGTGATAAATCTGTTGCGACGATTCTAAACGAGTGACATATCAGTTGCGATGATTTTCCCTAAGCAGGTGACAATCTGTTGCGACGATTCTCTCTAAGCATGTGACAATATGTTGCGACGATTCTAAACGAGTGACATATCAGTTGCGATGATTCTCTCTAAGAAGGTGACAATCTGTTGCGACGGTTCTAAACGGTTGACAATCTTTTACGATGATTTTCTCTAAGCAGGTGACAATCTGTTGTGATAATTCTATCTAAGCGAGTGACAATCTGTTGCGACGATTCTCTCTAAGCAGGTGATAAATCTGTTGCGACGATTCTAAACGAGTGACATATCAGTTGCGATGATTTTCCCTAAGCAGGTGACAATCTGTTGCGACGATTCTCTCTAAGCATGTGACAATATGTTGCGACGATTCTACACGAGTGACATATCAGTTGCGATGATTCTCTCTAAGCAGGTGACAATCTGTTGCGACGATTCTCTTTAAGCAGGTGACAATCTATTGCGACGATTCTAAGCAGGTTACTATCTCCGATGGTTCTCTCAAAACAGTTGACAATCTATTGCGACGATTCTAAGCGGGTGACATATCTGTTGCGACGATTCTCTCTAAGCAGGTTACTATCTCTTGAGACGATTCTCTCTAAGCAGGTGACAATCTGTTGCGACGATTCTAAGCAGGTGACAATCTGTTCCGACGATTCTAAGCGAGTGACATATCTGTTGCGATGATTCTCTCTAAGAAGGTGACAATCTGTTGCGACGGTTCTAAACGGGTGACAATCTTTTCCGATGATTTTCTCTAAGCATGTGACAATCTGTTGTGATAATTCTATCTAAGCACGTCACAATCTGTTGCGACGATTCTCTCTAAGCAGGTGACACTCAGTTGCGACGATTCTAAGCGAGTGACAATCTGTTGCGACGATTCTCTCTAAGCAGGTGATAAATCTGTTGCGACGATTCTAAACGAGTGACATATCAGTTGCGATGATTTTCTCTAAGCAGGTGACAATCTGTTGCGACGATTCTCTGTAAGTAAGTGACAATCTGTTGCGACGATTCTCTCTAAGCATGTGACAATATGTTGCGACGATTCTATACGAGTGATATATCAGTTGCGATGATTCTCTCTAAGCAGGTGACAATCTGTTGCGACGATTCTCTTTAAGCAGGTGACAATCTATTGCCACGATTCTAAGCGGATGACAATATGTTGCGACGATTCTAAACCAGTGACATATCAGTTGCGATGATTCTCTCTAAGCAGGTGACAATCTGTTGCGACGATTCTCTGTAAGCAGGTGACAATCTGTTTCGACGATTCTAAGCGGGTGACAATCTGTTGCGACCATTCTCTCTAAGCATGTGACAATGTGTTGCGACGATTCTCTCTAAGCATGTGACAATATGTTGCCACGATTCTAAACGAGTGACATATCAGTTGCGATGATTTTCTCTAAGCAGGTGACAATCTGTTGCGACGATTCTCTGTAAGCAGGTGACAATCTGTTTCGACGATTCTAAGCGGGTGACAATCTGTTGCGACGATTCTGTCTAAACAGGTGACAATCTGTTGCGACGATTCTCCCTAAGCACGTGACATTCTGTTGCGCCGATTCTCTGTAAGCAGGTGACAATCTGTTGCGAGGATTCTCTCTAAGCAGGTGATAATCTGTTGCGACGATTCTCTATAAGCAGGTTATAATCTGTTGCGACGATACTCTCTAAGCAGATGACAAACTGTTGCGACGATTCTAAACGGCTGACAATCTGTTGCGACGATTTTCTCTAAGCAGGTGCCAATCTGTTGCGACGATTCTATCTAAGCGGGTGACATATCTGTTGCGACGATTCTATCTAAGCAGGTGACCATCTGTTGCGACACTTCTATCTACGCAGGCGACAATCTGTTGCGACGATTCTAAGCAGGTGACAATCTGTTGCGACGATTCTAAACGGGTGACAATCTTTTACGATGATTCTCTCTAAGCAGGGTCAATCTGTTGTGACAATTCTATGAGAGTGACAATCTGTTGCGAGGATTCTCTCTAAGCAGGTGATAATCTGTTGCGAAGCTTCTAAACGAGTGACATATCTGTTGCGACGATTCTCTATAAGCAGGTGATAATCTGTTGCGACTATACTCTCTAAGCAGGTGACAAACTGTTGCGACGATTCTAAACGGTGACAATCTGTTTAGACGATTCTTGAAGCAGGTGACAATCTGTTGCGTCGATACTCTCTAAGCAGGTGACAATTTGTTGCGACCATTCTAAGCGGGTGACATATCTGTTGCGACGATTCTCTCTAAGCAGGTGACAATCTGTTGCGACTATTCTCTCTAAGCAGGTGACAAACTGTTGCGACGATTCTAAACGGGTGACAATCTGTTGCGACGATTCTTCTCTAAGCAGGTGACAATCTGTGGCGACGATTCTTCTCTAAGCAGGTGACAATCTGTGGCGACGATACTCTCCAAGCAGGTGGCAATCTGTTGCGACGATTCTCTTATGCAGGTGACAATCTGTTGCGACGATTCTCTCTAAGCAGGTGACAATCTGTTGCGACAATTCTAAACGAGTGACATATCTGTTGCGACGATTCTCTCTAAGCAGGTGACAATTTGTTGCGACGATTCTCTCTAAGCGGGTGACATATCTGTTGCGACGATTCTCTCGAAGCAAGTGACAATCTGTTGCGACGATTCTCTCTAAGCAGGTGACAATCTGTTGCGACGATTCTAAACGAGTGACATATCTGTTGCAACGATTCTCTCTAAGCAGGTGACAATCTATTGCGCCGATTCTAAGCAGGTGACAATCTGTTGCGACAATTCTCTGTAAGCAGGTGACAATTTGTTGCGACGATTCTAAACGGGTGACTATCTGTTGCGACGATTCTTCTCTAAACAGGTGACAATCTGTGGCGACGATTCTTTAAGCAGGTGACAATGTGTTATGACGATTCTCTCTAAGTAGGTGACAATTTGTTGCGACGATTCTCTGTAAGCAGGTGACCATCTGTTGCGACGATTCTAAGCAGGTGACAATCTGTTGCGACGATTCTCTCTAAGCAGGTGACCATCTGTTGCGACGATTCTAAGCGGGTGACAATCTGTTGCGACGACTCTATCTAAGCGGGTGATATGCAACAACAAAAAAAAAAGAATAAAGAAAGAAAGAAAGAAGTAAAGAAAGAAATAAAGACAGAAAGAATTAAATAAATAAATAAATAACTAAAGAAAGAAAGAAAGAAATAACGAAAGAAATAAAGA